>NC_044918.1:4783510-4833079 GCF_003576645.1 Ipomoea triloba
ATATATATATATATATATATATATATATATATATATATATATATATATATATATATATATATATATATATATATATATATATTTATTTATTTATTTGGGGGGTTAATTTGTCCAATTATTTAAATATGTATTACTCTTAATTTAAAAAATATAATAATTTTTATGTACGAGATTGCAACATTTTTCTGTATTTAATTGTGATTGAATCTATACTATAGTCTAGGTTAGAGTATACTAAAAAAAAAAAGGGATGGTAAGAGATTCATCCATTCTTAACAAAATGTCAAGGGTTATGATCAATGACATTGGGTATAAAACATCTTTAAATTTCTAGGTCAATTATCTCACTCAAAAGGGTATTTATAATTCAACGACTGGATTAATCACTCTATTGACGGTGGTACATGCACCAACAAAAAATGGGGATTGAAAGTTGCTTACATCTTAAGTCTTGAATGACTTAGTTACGTACATACCAAACACAAGTGGCCTCAAATCACTATGCCATATTTTTCTAATTCAACTCATATATTTATTGCTCTTTGGGCAGAATTAGTTATGATTTGACTTTTTTTATTTATTTATTTATTGGGGTCTAGTTGAATACTTGTATATAATTGTACATGGAGCCTGGGCGTTTACTTATTAAATGCGATATTATGTTAGGGAATGCCAAATTGATAATAATATGTTTAAATAATACTCCGTAATTGGTTAAAACCATATCTAAAAAATTGTTACATTACCTAAGAGACGTGAGAAAATGAGATTCTTAGGAAATATAACATAACTCGAACTAAACACAAGAAATGTCAGAGTATGTGAATCCAACATCCTTTAATGATTATTTGTTCATGTTTCTTGAATGTTCTTTGATTTACGGTGAAACTCGCAACGACTATTCAGAAGTGCTTTTTAGGTTAAACTCGTCTTGTGTTCCTAATTGACAAAAATTCACAACGAGGTAAATCAGCCTAGATTGCTCATTGTTGACTAATTCAAACAAAAAAAGATCAATAGACAATTCACACAAATAATCAAACTTGAAAGTAGTGATCGAATATTTATACATATTTAAAGAAAATACATTTATAAATTGAAATATTTATATTTGTATATTCCTCCATCGTTTTGTACATACGTCCCATTTATCTTATCTTACTTATTTTCTGTTTCCATGTTAACTAATATGGAAGCAGAACAGGATATTAATTAATTAATATTATCTGTATTTTAAAAAATTGCACATATGGCCCAACATAGCCTTGGGTTAGGTAAATATTGATAAAAATCTTATTGTGGAACGGTATAAAATTTGTGACATTACATAAATGCGTTAAAAAACTAGTGCAGTTAGATATGGTGCATTCAATCCAGCAGCATTTTATATATGCTCATTCAATCAATACAGTAAATATTTATTGCTTTAAAAAAAAAAAAACAGCAGCATTAAATGGACGTCTGAAATGGCAAAATGTGGTCCTAAACTTTTTAAATAGAACATTAAAATGTTTTTAAGATTGGAAGAAAGAAAGAAAGTCTGGTGGTCATGTATAAATTAGTTAGATTCGTCTATAATATTTAAATCTAAATCTCTTTTAAGGTCCAAATATTGACAGTCATGGTTATCTTTGACTAACATCACTGATCATCGAACGATGAGCAATGGCTATTTTTAAAAAAAAAATCAAAATTATAAATAAAATAAAAAGTGTACCCTTAATATTCAAATGAGCATTAAAACACCACATCCATAGTAACTTATAGAATATGTTAAATTATAACCTAATTGTGCTATTTTATTGGTTTAGGATACTTTCGAACTTTTTTTTTTAGTTAAAAGAAAAAAAAAACTCAGTTACACTATTTGGAAGACGTTGTGGGCTGATTTAATTTGATGCTTAATTCTAAAATTCATTCACTAATACTAAATCACATGATGCAAATGTTGAATATAAAATACGAAGTAGTTTAAATCAATACTTGCGAATTGAACCAAATATATAAGATGATGTGAATAGATTAAATTGAATAATATGATAACAAGCTAGGAAAAAGTTAAGAAGCAATCTCAGGCTCTCAGCTATACATCTAAAAAAAATTTGGTTTAAAAGTTGACTTTTTATTGTTTAGGGTTTAGTATTTATGGTTTAGGTTTAAATTTTAGTTTTTCGTTGATATTTTGAAAAGTTATATAGATATGCATTGTATATTGTTAAAAAGTACAATGTAGTGTTAAAAGTTGAAAGGTAAATTAAAGTTGGTGACAATGATAATAATGCCATCGCATTTTAAAAAAATGATCTGAACCATTCGATTTTTACATATGTAAGATTGAAATAGGTTATTAGTCTTATTTTATGGACATGTTCTCGTGGGAATGCGATATTATATTACAGGTGCCGTTATTATAACATTTACAATGGGCAAAACTTTGATTTTAAAATAAAAAGAATATCTAACCCTACCTTAATTTAAATCCTTAAAATTTGCAACATACTATAACTTAATCTTGGTGGCATTACTATTTTGTCACATAATAATCAACAATTAATTTAATCAAACTTAGTATATGATTTTTTAAAATCTTTTAAATTTCATAAAAGTACTCAAATCACTTTACATGCAGAATGATGTTGTATAAATTAAGTCACAAAAAATTGTTATTGTTTATATGTAAAAATTGTTTTTTTTTTCAAAAAAATTGTTTATATGTAAAATTGTGTTTTTCCTATTGCTGTTATCTTTAAAATATAAAATATTTAATGTACATAAAATGTTGTCTGCAAATTTGTACCTACTGATTTGACTTCATTTGATGAACTGTACTATTGATGAAGTCCACCCATTCATAAATAGTTGGCCTTCCTCATTACTCATTAGTGGAGTTTTTATTGTGGGTTTGAAGAGTGTGATGAGGAAAGAGAAGATGGTAGAAAGAAGAAAAATAAAAATAAAAAAAAAAACTAAAAGCTGATATGCAAAGAAAAATAAATAAATAAAAGTAAAGCCTAGCTATTACGCGCCCGCATGGGTAATAGCTGTCACGCAACAATCAGGAAGTGCAGCAAAGATGAAGTGGGTCTCACTACTCTGCAAAACCCCTTCATTTGCAGGAGATATTTTCATCCTCTCTCTCATCCCTCTCTCTCTTCCAAGTGACAAATTCCTTCTTAAAACTTGTGCTAAATTAACTATTGGGAGAGCCTTGAATATTAAGATTTATGAAATCACAATTCACAATAATGTGTGCGCGGCAATGAGCTTATTTAAAAAATTCTACAATTTTGCCTGTACAGATGATCGAGTGAGCGAAACATAATTTTTGCATCAAAAGATCATGAGTTTGATTATTGTTAAACACCCTTTTGATCATGTACATCACACATGATTTTCTTAATGTGATTTACTTCTCTTACATGGTATACGGACTATTACACAGGAGCCTTGTTTACCCATTGTACACCATGGGATAGTGACTTATAAAAAATCATGTATGCTATTATAAATAGATCAGAAAATGTCAGTGACATTTGTGTGTGTGTGTGTGTGTGTATCATCCGGTTGAAGATGCACTTATACAATTTGACTCTTATTCGAGACAAGGGAGCTTGACTTAAAATTCATTAGTAATTATTTTACCAATTATCCCGAGTTGTTACAAAAATGTTACAATTCTTCCTATTTATAACAATAAGTATGATGCATTTTCCCCGATGTAAATTCTTTTAAAATTTTATGGGCAAGTAATATTTTTCTTTTGAAACAATAACCAATATTCCTTTATTGAAAATTAAAAAACAAAACAAAACAAAATCTAAAATATCTCTACAACATTATCTATGATGAAACTTGGATATTTATTTAGGCCTATATAAATAATTATTGGTATTAATGGGTCCCAATCTATGTGCTAAAATTACTTGATGCAGCCCCTTGTCTTTGGATCCACCTAACAATTTATCTCTGTTATTTTTTAAAGTAAACACCATCTATCAAACCTTCACCAAACATCCCCTTGTTTGGATTTATTTATCCTAAAAGTATCACAAGGATTGTTGGCTTGCAGTCACCTGTTTGAGTGAGAATTAAGATTATATTTTAAAAAAGCAATAATGTGTGACTTAACTTTTAAAAAAGTAAGTATATTTTTTTAAAAAAATATATATATTATGAATAAGTAACATATGTTAGAGAAAAGTATTAATTATAAATGGATCTCAAAGGCAATTTATCTTTGTATTAATTAAAATTTGAATAAAAAAATAAAGGTCAAATAAATCTCTCATTAGTTACAATAATATAATTTGACTCGTTTTTTTTTAAAGCGCACATTTTTTATTTTAATTTGATGGTTGTCTCTAATTATCTCGAGTCGATATTTGATTACTAACTAAATTTATTTTTAATTAGCGGTAGAATCAGTAAATTTATTGGCACCCAATAAATGGAAGACACATCAAGAATGAAAAAGATGGTAAAGAAAAGAAATTTTCAAAATATAAAATAATTTTTAGGTATAAAAAACTTACATTTGAAAAATGTGCAATTCAACCATTTATTCTCTATAATATTCCAATCATCCATTTACACAAATGCCAAAAATGATACTTATTTATAATTTTCTATTTATGCGACGTTGTAGTAAAATCTATTTTAGAATTTTGTAAAATAAAAAAAAAATTAGAAAAACATATTGAAGGCAACTTATTTGAAGGTTTCCGGTATGGAGACAGTCTGTCTCCTTTGTTTCCAGGTAGAGACGAAGGAGGGGACGAAAGTAGAGCTTTTAATACAAGCTGACGGGGTAGGACAGGCCAAAGCCCGTCAACCCACGAGTCTAGGTGGGGTAGGTAAAAAAAAAATTGTTCTCTTTAGTGGACCTAGATTTTACTGGCCTAGACTGTCCCGTCCATGGCTCGCAGGCTAGGCAGGTCCTCGCCAGACAACCCCCTTTTTTGTGTTCTTAACAATAACATAAGTATAAACAATATATACTAATATACATACACTGAAACAAGAGGGTGGGACTGCAGGGCTGGAAGCGATGGACGGCTAAAGCCGGGAGGCACTAACCAAGACGGCGAGACTAGCAACGGACATGACTACATGGCGAGACTGGCAACCGGGGTGAGTGGCATCGAGAAGAGGCGGACAGTGGACTAGCTGGAGAAGGCGACGTGAGTACTAGAGTTGTGGAGAGGGCAGAGGCGGTGTCTAGGGTCGTGGAGAGTTGAGACCGGAATACTAGGGTTAATGGGTTATGTTACGAAATTCATCTCAATCAAAGTTGGCAAGATAATCAAGAATACTTAGAAAAATTCAAACAAAAAGTAGTACTCCCTATCTCTCTCTATCCCATTTTATCTGTCATACTTACTATTTATTAGTCAAACAAACTATTTCTTCTTTATTTATTTTCTTTAGTATTTTTATTTATTTTAAATTTGATTTTTTTTTTGTGTTTAATAGTACTTTTAGTGTAGTTTCTAAATATATAAATTTTGTATAGTAATATTAAACTTAATATTATGAAAAGGTGGATTAAAAATAACTTCAGTCAAGCCTCGTTAATCAAACCAGACACATAAAATGGGACGGAGGGAATATTTATTTAGACTATCGTTTTTAGACAAAGTATTTTAACTCGATTTTACAAAGTTGCAAACATTTATTTTAGTGACAATTATAGTGAATTTTCTATATTACCTTGCATTCATATGCTTTGAGTTACATATTTAAATAAACAAATTTGAGATTCAATTACCTATATATGAACTTCTCGTATATAATCTTGCATTGATATACTTTCAAATATTTATTTAAATATAAATATCAGATATTAACACATTCGCGCAATGAGCATGGAAAACTAGTTATTATTATTATAAAATTCATGTAAGATTGCTACATAAATATAAACTGCATCATCAATGTGTAATAATACTATACGAAATATGAAGTTAATTAATGATGATTATAAAGAGAAAACGAGTAGGCATGTGATGGCTGATACTGCGGACCCATCAGACAAAACGAGTCCCCAAAATGGTTTGATTGTCAAAAAGAAGCTTCTCTTTCTGCCAATATCTCTCTCTCTCTCTCTCTATCTCTATCTCTCTCGTGCCTTACAAACCTTTTGCCCAACAAACCATTATTTTTACTCCATGAAACACCCTTCGTCTTTGACAAGGCTATAAATGCTAGAGATAGCCCTTTTTTTCTGTGGTTTCTTTTCACCTTCTCTTAGCTACTAAGGCACACACATTTAACCATCGCGCTTTATATACATACATACACAACCGCACACACAAAGTATTTATATAACACCAAGATTTTATATATATATACATATATCTCTCTCTCTGTATAGATGTGCGTACAAGGTTGTTTTGTCGGAGCCTTGAATTTGTTTGTGTTTATTTCCAGAGGGCAGTTCTTGAATTGTAGGGAAATAGGGAGAGGAAGAGGAAGAGATTCAATGGACTTTTGCACATACCTATCTCGTGCTTTGCCTTCTTCTCCTGCGTTTGCTTCTCTTTCTTTTGGGAATTTGGCTGATAGGGCCAAGGGATTCTTCACCCTTGCCGTCTCTACCGTCATTGGCAATGTCTTCTCCTTCATTTTCACCTGCTTCTTTGCTGTCGGTATGTTTTGCGGTTTTATTTTGGAGATTCGATTGCTCAGAATTCTTGATTTGTTTATGATTAGGGGTTGCATATTCTCAATCTGTGATCTGGGTTGTTTGGATTTCGTTTGCTTTGATTATGAATTGAATTTTTGTTCTTGAAACTCCAGTATTTGATTCAGGATGGGTTTCCAATTGTGGGGCCTTTTCGATATTTAGTAAAATTAACCAAACAAGGAAGAATCTTTTTCCAATTAGGTGCAGCTTTTAGATGTTTGAAAAACTGAGCCAAAAAGGGAAGAATCTTTGAAGTTATCTGCCAAACAAAAATACAGAAAGGAAGAGTCTTTTGAGATATTTTCCAGACATAATAAAGTTAGATACTTTGGAGTTCAAACACAAGTTATATCATCGTACCTTTTGGTTTCTTTAAGAATGTTCAAGGTTGCATATGGCATGCTGCATTTATCCTTATTATGTGGATGGTTGTGTGTTGAAATTTTGTTTGGGTGACGAGAAAAACCCACAACCACTGCTCTGAGGGCGTGTATGGGTAAACATTTTACCTGCCTTATGATCTTAGCAGGCAAAGGACCAAAGGGTATATTAGCGTAGGTTGTCCCATTAGGCAAAGGACCAAAGGACCTGCCTTATGATCTTAGCGTAGGTTATCTTAGCAGGTAACCAGCTCAAACCAAAAAGGTCAATTAGATGCTCCCATTAGGATTTGAATTTGAAACAGCCCGACCAACTTGGTTGGGGTTGCTCCCGTGTGTTGAAATTTTCTTTTGTGGAGAGGTATCCTTTGCCTTAAAGCAGAAAGGCTTGGTTCCACTGCATTTATCTTTATTATGTGGATGGTTGTGTGTTGAAATTTTCATATGCGGAGAGGGGCATCCCTTTTCATATATCAGAAACTGCTTTGAATATTCATGGCTGTTACTAATCAAGGAATTGGGTTTGTTCTGGCAGTTGGAACCTTGTTAGGAGCAATGACTGGAGCTCTGATAGGCCAAGAGACGGAGAGCGGCTTTATTAGAGGCGCTGCAGTTGGTGCTATCTCTGGAGCTGTTTTCTCTCTCGAGGTCTTAGAATCATCAATGCTGCTGTGGCAGTCAGATGAGTCCGGGATCGGGTGTCTCCTGTACTTGGTAAGAAAACACGACTTCTTAGTTCTGCGTTGTGATCACTGACCACTAGTGTGATATTAAGCGGCTTGTGTAAGTTGTGGACGTTTTGGATCGATGGCTAAACTGTACTCTTATGTAACGCTAATCTGAGCTAACTTTGCATCTGTTTGTTGCGTTTCAAAGCTGTTGGTTAGTTTTATTCTGAGACATTGAATGATTTGAAACTGTACAGATTGATGTGATTGCAAGCCTGCTAAGCGGTAGACTTGTTCGTGAGCGTATTGGTCCTGCAATGCTGAGTGCAGTGCAGAGTCAGGTATTGGTTTATCATTGTATCACCGTGGCGATGCCAAGCGTACCTAGATAGACTTTAGGTGGAAACTAGAATTTCGCTTCCATTTACTAAAACGTTCTTGTGCTGCTGATCAGATGGGAGCTGTTGAAACCACATATGAAGAGGCGTCTAACATCTTCGACACAGGCGGGGCAAAGGGCTTGCCGAGGGATTCAGTTGAAAGGGTTCCGAAGATTGTAATCAGCAGCGACAACAATGTGGATGCTTCAGGGGAGAGAGTCTCTTGCTCAGTTTGCCTGCAGGTATGCAACTATTTACTCGTTCCCGTTCCCGTGAACTTTATTCTGCCTATATCTCTGATACCAAATTGAATGATCTGTTTCGGTTTAACTAAAAGCGTTTCGATATTACCATTTTTACGCGTTCAGGACTTTCAAGCCGGGGAGACGGTTCGGAGCTTGCCGCAGTGCCACCACATGTTTCACCTTCCATGCATCGATACATGGCTGTTGAGGCACGGTTCTTGTCCATTGTGCAGAAGGGATCTGTAGAGTTTGTAGTCCCTAAAGTGAAGTGTTTGTTTGTAAATATAGAAAAAAGTTGTTTCATTTTCTCCATATTTATACTTGGTTATTATAGGGTCTTTTTTCTTCCTTTTTCTAATTCATTTCAGCCTTTTTATCAGCACCAATTTTCCAGAAAGCCTATGTAATTAATCCTGAGTATTTTAGTACTCGAATTTCATCATTGTAGTATTGTACCTGACCATCCTCCTGTATAAAAAGTTTTTTTTTTTTTTTCATGCAATATCTTTGATTTACAGGAAAGCCCGCAGACTGCAACTTGAGGAGTTAAATTTAAAATTTTGTGAGCACCAAATTAATTGGTTGATCAGTTTAATTGGAGTTGTCTAACATTTCATAGTGTATCTATTCCAACTCCCATCCATGTTCTCCTTGTGTAAAAAAAGATACTTTTCTTAATAAGTTTATTTTTAGTGTATTTAGTATACTTAAAATTTAAAATGAATGTGTATCAAAATATATTGAGTTTTTTAAAAATAAACTTGCAGTATACTAAAAATGAATTTGTATGATAGTAATTCGCTTTGTAATGGTGAATTATGTTCCATGGTATAACAGTTGATGCTAGGTAAAGCAGGGTCAACCACTCAAATATAAGACTTTTGCTTAAACTCAAGCTATACAAACAATTTTCTTTTACCAAATTGTTTAACCATCTAACATGGCAATATATAATTCATATTTGATTAGTAAGTATATTTATTTTTTAATATAGAATGAGATCGTACCCATTCACAATAATTAATGAATAATAATAATAATAATAATAATAATAATAATAGTTATTATTATTATTATTGCGGAGATTTTGATAAAAATTTTATAGTTCCTATATTAATAACTTATATCCTATTGTGGAACTTGATGAAATGACAATGATATTGAGCAAAACAAAAATTAAAATGAATAAACAAATGTCTCATCTTTATTGCCTGGAGATTCCTGCAGAGGATCCAGGCCGCAGTGGATAAACTAGAATATGCAGATTTCAAAAACTTGCATTTTAGTTATATCCAAATGCCGCCGTGTCTCAGCTTCTCCACCGCACCTTCATCTCCCTTCTCAGGAATCGTTCCCTCCACGCGCCACCGCATTAGAGTTCACAGGCCAACCTATGCATCTGCACAGGTTTCTCTGGACGCGCCGCTGTCGAACGAAACCTCGCCGTCCGACCAGAACAAAACCGGCGTCATTGTGATCGGCGCAGGACTAGCTGGCTTAGCGGCAGCGACTCGTCTCCGAGCTGAGAACGTCCCTTTCGTCCTCCTAGAAGCTTCCGACGGCGTTGGAGGCCGCGTTCGCTCCGACGTCGTCGACGACTTCATCCTCGATCGCGGGTTTCAGATTTTCATCACGGCTTATCCCGAAGCCCGAAGGCTTCTTAGCTATGAGGCGCTAGACCTTCGCAAATTCTATTCGGGAGCTCAGGTTTACTACGGCGGCCGTTTCCACACCGTCGCGGACCCTCTCCGCCACTTCTCCGATGCCTTAGGATCCCTTGCGAACCCTATCGGCTCAGTGGCCGACAAACTTCTCGTTGGATTGACTAGACTTAGGGTTTTGACTCGGCAAGACGATGAGATTTTGACTGCTGATGAGGTTCCCACTATCAACCTCTTGAAAACCATAGGGTTTTCGGATTCCATGGTGGACCGGTTTTTCCGGCCGTTTTTTGGCGGCATTTTCTTCGACAGAGAGCTCGGAACGACGTCGCGCCTCTTTGATTTCATCTTCAAGTGTCTCGCTCTCGGCGAAAACACGCTTCCGGCCAAAGGCATCGCGGCAATCCCGGAACAATTGGCGGCAAAATTGCCGAAAGGCTCTGTTTGGTTAAATTCACGAGTAGCTTCCATCGATCTGGAATCGACTTCGGATTCGAACCCCGCCGGGATGCACGTGACGTTAGAAAACGGAAAAACATTGAAGAGTGAGCTCGGAGTGATTCTAGCAGTGGAAGAACCAGTGGCAGTTAAACTATTGGCAGGTAAATTGGCGGGAGATAAACCACTTCAACTAAAGAAACCTGTTAGGAGCACTGTATGTATATATTTTTCGGCGGAGCAGGACAGAATTCCAGTTAAAGAACCAGTTTTGTTCCTCAACGGGTCGGGCAAAGGCATTGTAAACAACATGTTTTTCGCGACCAATGTGGCTCCATCTTATGCCCCGACAGGGAAAGCTTTGGTCTCAGTGTCTCTCATTGGAGTGTATGATGATGTTGCAGATGAGGATTTGGTGAATCTTGTTGTGAAGGAGCTTTCGGGTTGGTTTGGAGAGGCAGTAGTTCAGTCATGGACGTATTTGAGGATGTACAGAATCGCGTTTGCCCAACCGAATCAATGCCCACCCACAAATCTGGTTAAGAACCCAAGATTAAGACCAGACCTGTATATGTGTGGTGACTTTGTGACCAGTGCTACCTTTGATGGAGCTTTGGTCTCTGGAAGGAAAGCTGTTGAAGCTTTGTTAAAAGATAGGGCTTTTGTTAAACTATAGTTCATTCAAAATTTCTTAAATTTGTCAAATGTTGTGTGCAATGTACATTACTGTCTGTTATCCAATGTATACACAAAAATTTCATGAAACACATTTGTAGTTCACTATGATGTCAATTCTTTTGCCCTGCATTCTTCAGGAACTTGAAACTAGTTATGGGGAGATGTTATGTATTTACTGCAGATCTAAGCTTGGGGATGAGATTGGCAAGATTCTGCAAATTCCTTACACGTAAGTGCTGAACCATTTAGGTTCTTGTTAATCTGGCTTTACACTATGGAAAGAGTCAAGATAATACATTGTTGAAGTTTCTTATATGTGCCGATTGCCAGTTTTTGACAGATTTAATACCAGTTTTCATAATAGGAATTGAATTTTAATTTTTAACTGTTGTTGATCTTTACAGCTTTGTCCTATTCAGATCTATAGTATAATACTATAATTGGTACCGTTTTTAGTCAAGTCATATGTTTTACTTTGAGTTCCTTTTTTAGGGGATGGGGGAAGATGTTTTTATTGGTAAATAATCAGCAGACAGCTCTGTGATAAGGACTCGGAATCAGAATATTAAATTTTCTTTGATTATTAAGAGATCAATGATCTTATAAGGCAAATAAAAACGAGGTTACTTTCGTGATGATTGATTCAAGTATATAACACAAATGTGTAGAGCATAAAATATATGTTTCTAATGCTGCCTAGTATCTAGTCATATTATAGTTGGAGATTCCTATCCTGTTATATCTCATATTTAATATTCAATGCATGGGACATATGTTTTTCTATCCTGTTATGTCATGTTTTGGATGCTTGCAGTGTGTTTCTTGTTATGGTTTGCACTTTTTAATAGGAACATCATATTGTTTTTTCCCTTCTTGGCAATATATGCCGGCTGCAAAGAAGGACCAAGTCAGAAATGGCAAGGATAACAAATGTATATCTAGGATTCTAGGTAGCCGGCAAAGATACCAATCTCTGTGCAGGATTGCATGAATACCAAGTCCTAACCGAATTTTCCCTCCTCAGTCCTCAAGTTAACCTGGTTAATGGACGGGTCATCAAAAGCCTTGCGGTAATGCAGTAAATTGAAGAAGTGGCGATGAAGCAGAAGGCCAAGGACGTTAAAATCTTGATTTCCAAGACTTGCCCATTCTGAAGACGATGGCATATAGTCAAGCTTCTTCACCTCTACAGTCTGAGAGTCGTCAAGGTTCTGTTTTTAGCAAGAAATACATATGGGGAGGAGTTATCGTCGCCATATCAATGTTATTTTTTGTTGGCTCAATGTTCTGCTGCTTTAGGAAAAAGCTTTATGCAAACTGCAGATCACGTAGGAAACAAAAAGGCAAGTGAAATACACAAGAAATCAGTTGTCGATTGCAACTGGTTCTTAATTTGCAAATTTCTTTATATCGTTCATGCACGAGTTGTACAAATAGTTTCTTTTATATCGTTCAAATACTGACAATTTCTGAATGATTAGGAGCTCTAAAAGCTGAAGAACTAATGCTAAGGATCTTCCAGCTGGAAGAAATACTGAAAGCAACAAACAATTTCAGCGAAGATTGTCTGTTAGGGACTGGTGCATTTGGAAATGTTTACCAAGGAACGTTTGACAGAGAGATATTGGCTATCAAGAAGGCCCATAGTGAATCCTACATGAGCACCGAAGAATTCATTAACGGTAAGCTGAAATTAACTCTCGTGTCTGACATCTCTAGCAGCAAATGCTGTGTTCAAACTGTGTAATAACTGATCTGTCTAGAGCTTCATTTAACCAGAAGTCAGGTTACTTGCGAGAGTTAAGCATGGGAACCTTGTCGGTTTAGTTGGGTTCTGCGAAGAAGCTGGTATACTCATAACTAACCTTTAATGAATTCAAGGAGACCGAATTTACAGGTCATTAGTTAAGAAAATCGAAAAATGATTGTCTTTGATACGTTATATTGCCTGCAACAGGGCCCAAGGGAGCAAAGATACTGGTTTATGAATATGTTCCCAATGGTTCACTGCTTGACTATATTATGGGTAACGTTCTGTATCGAACTCAGAAACTCGATGCTGTGACATGAAATAAAATTTTCCATGCTTGTTCTGAATTTCCATATTTATTGTAGGAAGGGGAGGGAAGAGCTTAACCTGGAGACAGAGAGTGAGCATAGCCATTGGAGCAGCCAAAGGTGAAGTCTATGATGGGGTAATGTGATTGATTGATTAATCCAACAGCAGACGGCAGTATTTGAAATGTGTTAATCTGACTATCCCAGGAATAGCTCATCTGCACGAAGGAATCAAGCCGGGTATAATCCACCGGGACATAAAACCAAGCAACATCCTAATCGGAGAAAGCTTCGAGGCCAAGGTCTCAGATTTTGGGCTCGTGATATCGGGTCCTAGTGGTGATCAATCCCATGTCAGCTCTCAAATCAAAGGGACACCAGGGTACCTCGACCCGGCCTATTGCTCAACTCTCCATTTGACTCCATTCACTGATGTCTTTAGCTTTGGAGTCATATTGCTGCAGCTTGTTGCTGCCAGACCTGTGATTCTCTCAACTAAAGCCCATCCCAATCACCATATTATTGACTGGGTATGTGCACACCTGCAATCTCCATTCTCTACTTCAAGATTTAGGAGTTTCTTAATACCCTTCTGTTGGGCTGCGGCTCGGAGAGCCAAGTCCAGCATCCTGCTATCGAAAAGTGACGTTGACTGCTACGCAAGTATAATGAAATAAAGTTACGCTGTCATTACTAACTATAGCTTTTAACGTAATGGTAAACTCTTGATCTGACCATTGGTATCAGAGTAGAGCCGAGTCAGCATCCTACCATTGAAACGTGACGTTGACTGTTACGCAAGTATAAAAAAAAAAAGTTGCGCATCTGTTACTAGCTATAGCTTTTAACGTAGTGGTAAGCGCTTGATCCTGACACCTTCTATGCTGAAATTGCAGGCAAGGCCTAGCTTGGAGCAAGGCAAGGTCGAGGATATTGTTGACGTTAACCTTTTATTGGAGCCCTGCAACATGGAGATGATGCTGAAAATGGGACAACTAGGCCTAAAATGTGTGGTGCAAGACCCCAAGCAAAGGCCAACCATGACACAAGTCTGGCAAGAACTAGAGGCAGCTCTCAACTTGGTTGACAATGCCATACATAAACAGCCTTCACACCATCTCTGCAGACCAGCCAGCAGGTCAAGCCAATTGACAGAAATCTGGAACCAAGACTCAACACAGATCTCCTCTCAGAACTCCATTAGTATAGATGCCATCCAACTCCAAAAGTTTTACATAGAGATGGATAGCTTATCCCACTTTCCAAGTGAAAATTTGGGGTGGCTGGAGAATAAGTGTGCAGATGTTGATGATTATGATTCTCAGAATCTTAAGGAAACTATTATAGCTGTGGAAGACTATAACATGCATCGTTAAACATCATTTCTACTAAGAAGTCTGTGAGACTATGTTTCTCTTGTACATAGCTTGGTATCTATGGTGTGGAGTATTCTGTTGGTAACTCAAACACTTCTGGTTTGAGTTTCTTTAATTCATAAATTGTATCATGAGTTTTGATTCATCAAGTGATGAATTTTTATGTGGCTTTTCACTAGATTTATGATAAATGCTTTTTAAATTCTCGAGTAATATCTTGAAAATTTTTATACTCCGTAATAGTTTTCATAAGCTTGTTAGTATTAAGATAATGATTTTGGACCTCCTAACTCTCTAAAATATGCATGTAAACTATGAAAAAAGAAATTCTAAGAAAATTAATAATGGCAATATACCACATGTACCCTATACCTCAAATTATTGAGTAACTAGCAATGTGACTTTTTGCTATATTTATGATAAATGCTCTTTAAAGTCTTGAGCAATATCATAATTGTATGCATTAAATGAAGTTTGCCTTGTGATCATAACCGACAAAAGATCAGACGGTCAAGTTTAAAACCTCAATTACTTAATTAAATTATTTAGAGTAATCCTTGATTTTAAACCTCTAAAATTTTTAAAATATGCATGTGAAATCTGGACATTATTTTTTTAGAAAAACTAATAGTTGCAATATACAATCATTATACCGTGGATCACTGGCATAATGCTGATTTTAAATATACTACCTAAACGTGAACATTCAATACATTAATAATAAAAATTTAATATATTAAAAATAAACATTTATCAATAATTTATATTACAATGTGAACAATAATTGACAATATAATTTACCGACAACATACCACATCACAATTTGAACCATAATTTACAGTATAATTTACCGTAAACCATAATTCACAGTATAATTTACTGACAACGTACCACATTACAATGTGAACCATAATTCGCAGTATAATTTACCGATAACATATCATATTACAATTTAAACCATAATTCACAGTATAATTTACAGACAACATAACACATATACCCTAAAAACTAAATCTACACCTCAAATAATAGAGTAACTAAATTAACGCCTTACTTTAACCATACCATTGAGGGATTAAAAGTGTTGTTTTCGTTGAAGGGAGAAAAGAGAGGGAAATAGGAAGAAGCAGACAATTAAGCATCTCTATCTCAAGAAATCTCTATTATATCATTCAACTTTGGGTGATGAGACACTAAAGAAGACGCCGCGGTTCCAAAGCTAAAAAAGCATTACATTTTACAACAAAAGAATTAAGATTAGTTGCGACCTTCTCTAGTTTTTTTTTTTTTTTCTTCTTCTTTTGATTAACTAACCAAAACACGGATGTTACAAAGGACACTGAAAAGGGGTGTTGTATACCACATAGGAAAAGGTTTTTTGTTGTTTTTCTGTCTAGGATGCCCCGAGCCCCGTTGCCACAGCAGCACCACAAGGAGCCAAGGATTTTGCCGGCAGGGTGAACCCCCCGCCTCTCACGGATAGCGTCGGGCCTCTTAGCGAACTGGCTCTACTCACGAGGCTCGAGTCCAGGAACAAAACTACCACGGTGATGTCGTCATGGAAGTGCCTGCGCACCCCCCGGTCTATCTTCTTCAGATCAGAGTACCTCATCTCTCGTTTCTTCGCTGCTTCTTGCAGCGCAGCTTTCACGAGCCTACGAGCACTTCCCTGCATCGAAAAACCGGGCAGCACGAGAAACCGACAAACCGTCAAACAGTCTATTAGGAATGTGTCGAGCTGAGAACGTTGTGTAATAGACTAATAATTCTAAGAATTCTTTAGCAAAACACGTAAACTTTTTGGAGGGACCCTAATTAAATCTAATTCATGTTTTTCCCTAATAAACACAAACGTGACAATTGAACCGAGTGCAGCAACTCCTAAATTCATACCAATTTTGAGGGAAAAATATAAGTTTCTTAGAATGTGTAGAATTTCGAGTAAAAGAGCGCTTACATTTCGAGTGCCATTCTGTACAATATCAACCGCCTCTTGATTGCTGAGGTGTTCCCAGAGACCATCAGATGCAAATATGAGAAATTGGTCATGCGGCTCAAGTTCGTGCACCGAAATCGACGGCTCTGAGCTCAATATCGGCCTGTCAAAGGGCTCCCGCAAGCGAAATTTGGCGTACAAAGGCTCCTTGTTGTACTCAGCCTTTTTGAGGTATAAATCGCCAATGGACCTAGAAACCTGCAAATAGAATTTCACCACCGAGGTAGCAAAGCGATTGAGGTATTGCACTAACGCCATATATATGATACAAAACTCAGCAGTTTATGGCATTTAGATGAAAGTCAAAACATTAAAATTTCAGAGCAAAAATTAAAGCCGAAGAAAGGAATATAGTAGTAGTTGAGGCATTGAATGCTACAACTAGCATCAATACTTATTAGATATCTTAATGAAAACCATTATGTTTAACGTTTTGAGTAAAATATTTATGATTAAAAGAGAAAGATTCAGAATCTTTCAGGATAATCGACTTTATTTGTCACATAATCTATCAAAATTGCAACGAGCTTCTAGTATGCAATTCACTCTCTTATGTATATAACAACTGGAATGAGCATAACGAACCCAATTAACGAGACTTACCTGTATCAAGCCCTTAACCCGCCATACATTATGCTTCAGAACAACAATCTGTGAATCATCGGGATGCATTGAATGCAGCTCCTGTCGAATAGACTCTATACTCGCGTTATGCTCAGTCGAAAGTTGGATGGCGAGAACCTCCCCCGTTGCCTTCACAAGCCTCCCCATGACAGCGCGTGAATCTCCGAGATTAGCAATGTAAAGGGTCCCGTCGCAAACAATCCCGACAAGGCAGCAAGATCCTACAGCAGCCATCTGCGGGTTCATTGGCCACTGTTTGGCAACCAACGAAAGAAACCCCTCTTCTGTTGCCTGAAATGCTTTCCGAATTACATCCACTGACATCGCGTTTTGCTCTGCTGAAAACCCTGCTATATATACACACACACGTAGGAGCTAATAAATCTCGAAGTACAAACTGAAAGACCGAAAGGTTTAGAACAGCAATTTTATTTTGCAGTAACTAAAGACTTAAAAACGAAATAGAAGTATAGAACAGTCCACATAAAGGAAATTTGCTCATTTAAAAGGCCTACGTACTCTTGAGATTTTGAAAAAGATGATCATTGATGTAGCGGGACGTTTCTGGTCCTCCATGGCCATCGTATATTCCTACAAACGTTCCAAACGGGCCAGAATCAAGCAAGCTCAAAGAACCAGACTCAATCTGGCTTTGATCCTCTAGCAAATTGTTGGCCTGCACAACGGCCATCGAGAAATCCCCAATAAGATGCTGCCCGCAATCCTTGTACCAAAGAAGCCCATCTTGCCTCCCAGCAGCTTCAGAACCCGAATGCACATGGGCATCAGACGACGGTCGCCAACAGGCCTTCAGGAAATTTATCAACCTCGATAACATCCCTCATTTCAACCCTGATTACCACCAGTTCATCAACATCCAAAACGGATGCAACTAAAATCTTCTCAGCCCTAATCTCTCTTACCCTACAAATCAAAAACAACACTGAAGGGAAAACAGGTTAAAACACAAACCCTGCAGCCCTAATAACCATGAACCCGAAGAATCACTAAATTGAAATCACTAAATTGAGCAAAGATGATAGCTTTATCAGAAAGACCAAAAAAGCATTTAAATACACAGCAGCTTCTCAAACACAAAAAAGCCTAAAAATAAAAAAACTAGTCAATTTCAGCTCCAGGAAAAGTAAGCAAGACTTGTATACATTCAACCTCCAAGACTGCAACTTTGAACAGTTTAAGACATCAGCAGTGACAACAAACAGTTGTGGGCAAGAAACCAAAACGTCAAACTTCCCCATCTCTATCCACACTTAAGAACCAGTCAATTCTAAGGTCATACAATCAAACCCCACTAAAAACAAACCAAAACAAAAAAGGGAAAAAAAAAAAGAAAAAAAAAAAAGCACAGACACACAATTAGCAGAAAAACACACATAAATTTGAAACCCCATAGGAAAACAAATTTGCAGGTCTCTGAAAATGGAGTACTTTTCAAGAACATAGAAAGAGGGAAGAAGACTCACAGCAGTGTGATTACTGATTACAGCCCCTTTATTCCATGTATTGCAGTCAGTTACTGAACCTTGCCAACTGAAAAAGGAATGAGATCTGAATCAAACTTAGGAAACTATGAGTTTCTCAAAGGGTTAGATCTATAGATCCATCAAACACCCACTTTCATATATTCACTAATATACTCAACACTCATAAAATACAGAGAAAGAGAGAGAAAATTATACTGCAAATTCCCCTTCTTTCCTCTGATTCTTGTTTTCCTTCATTGAACCAAGAAAGAAGATAAAGGTGGCTCCTTTCTAAACCAGTGTGTGTGATTGAACCAACTCAATAACTCTTCTGTGTTTATTACTACTAGTTTTTGTGTATTGCCTTTTTCTTTTCTTTTCTTTTCCTTCTTTCCTTCTCTCTTATCTCTCTCTCTACTTTCTGGTCCTTCCCAGCGGACAAAGACCACCTTATATACTCGTCATTGGGAGTAATTTCCATTTTACAAAATATATTTTTAAAGAAAGTGTATCGAAATATGTGTAATTGCATGAATTATAATGTTTCTTGAAAGTTACTCTTAGGCCCTTTTTTCAGAAAAAGAAAAAAGAAAAAAAGGGAAAAGAAAACCAACAAAATCCATGGCTGAAAGCCAGCAATGCAAAAAATGGGTTGCGCTGTGGTCCACATCCAAATTAAACCAGCAAAATATACAACAAATAATTGTTTATGAAATTAAGGGCAGAAAGTTGGATAGAAAGTTGAAAACTATTAATTGTTTATTTGTCAAAAACCCCTCCACTTTTTCACTATTTATGCTGTTCGTCCCCCATTTGATGAAAATCACTTTAGGTGGAAAGTTCTAAGCTAAGATCATGTTTGCTAATTTTGTCAAAAAGATAACTTAAGATAAGGGTAAATTTGTAAATATAAGATATGTATTCTCTCAAGAGATGATTTTTGACCCAACATAAGAGTGATTTGGTAATTTTCAAGGGAATTAAAGGAGAAAAATAATTACAATTCTTTTTGAGATGAATAATGTGGATTGTGAAATTTAAATTTTAATGTTTGATTTGCGAGAATAAAATTACTGAAAATTTCAATTTCATTGTTTGGTGTTCATAAAAATTGAAAGAAAATACGTAGTATAAATACCAAAATGTACATTATTATTAATATTATTATTCTTAAATAATAAGTAAATTTGTTTTAAAACTATAATGCTATGCAATTGTTATTTGGACAATTTGGATATAAACTTGTATCACTTACTAAAACATATTTAATAGCCCCCACAGTTAACCATGCAATGTTAAGCTTCATAAGCTCACATCCAACAAACTTCATACAAATAAAAGTACAGATTAAAACTTTGTTAAACATAATAAAATGTTCGACTTTTTAAATGCTTACATTTAAAAAATATCATAGAAGAGTAATTTTGTCTCAATGATTTTTTTTTTAATATTAGAAAATAGAATGGTAATTTTGTCTCAATAACAGGGAGACATGGGATTTTAATTTAAATGAGAGAATTGTAATTTCGGGGAATTGCAATTCTCTCCAACCAAACAAAGGAATTTGATTGCCTTTGAAATGCTCAAATGTGGTCGCGTCTTTTCGTGCAATCGATATGGTATACACCACTAGTGTTAACAAAATACATCACTAGTGTTAGGAAAATGTACAACAATGAAAATGCACAAAAACAACCACATAACTCTCCTGTCCCGAATTGTGCATTTTCCGAACACCGTGTGGTGTATATTTGCATACCTAGTGATGTGTTTTTTGGTGATGCATATCTAAATACCTAATGGTGCATATTTGTATGGTGCATTTCCTAACATTGAGTGATGTATTTCATTAGCACTAGTGGTGTAAACTGCACGGGAAGGCGCGATCACACCTGAACTCTACTCAGGACTGATGCCCAAGTGAAAACTGATGCCCAAGAAAGAACTGAGAACCAATCGCAGCCGTCCACGTGTCCAGATATAATAGATCATATGTAATTTAATTTTTTTTTTAAAAAAGACACAGTGACATTTTCGTAAATAACTCGAACTTTGGTGCAAGTAACATGTATTAAAAGTACAAGAAACTAGTGCAAGTGTGCAAGTAAACAGTACAAGTAAAATCACTTAAAAGTACAACCATTTTAAATTAATAATGCAAGTAATTTAACTTTTTAAGATTTGTGCACCTAATGATAACATCTTTTACATTGGTGAACTTAATGATAATGTTTAGTGCAACTAATGATAACGCTAGGTAACATTAGGTACAGTTAATATTGATGCTCATGTACATTATTTGTTGCACTTTTAATACAGTTTACTTGCACTTAAGTGCATCATATAAAATTGTTACTTGTGTTTTTAACACAATTTACTTGCATTTCAAAGTTCAATTATTTACGAAAATATCACCGTATTTTTTTTAATATAAAAGTAGTGTTTTTTATCTATTAAATTTGGACGCGTAGACGACTGCGATTGGTTCTCAGTTCTCTCCGATCATGAGCATGTGGTTCTCACCTAATCTGTTTCCCATACATACATACATATAGGGAAGGGTTCAGGTGCGAATATATCTTCCCGTGCGGTACTCGCCATAAGCATTAAAACGGTGCACCTTAAATACATAAACCACGCACATTAAGCTAAAAATATAAACCACGTACCTACAGTTTTTAAATGGTGCACCTTCAGTTAAGAATACACTGCGCACCTTAAGTACACAAGCCGCACACCTTAAGAACACAAACCACGCACCTAAGGTTTTAAACTTACGCACCTTAAGTTTCAACAACTCACGCACCTTAAGCATACATATCACGCACCTTAATAAGAAAAATAATGCACCTTAAGAACGAAAAATCACGCACCTTAAGCTTTAGGTTCACGCACCTTAAACTTTAACATTCACGCACCTTAAGCATATAAATCACGCACCTTAAGAAGGAAAATCACGCACCTTAAGAAGAAAATTACGCACCTAAAGCCACCACACGGGAAACACCCCACCGCACGGAAACTTAATTTTATATATATATATATATATATATATATATATATATATATATATATAATAAGAGCAATAAAGTAAGACGTATAACCTATCCAAAAGTTAATTAACAAAACTTAGAGTAATTTCAACCAAAAGTAGTATCTACTACATAATACTATATCAACTATAATAAGTATTTAGATAATCGTTTTTAGAAAAATGTAAATTAAACATTAATTTTAATGCCAATTATAATGAATTTCTCCTATATAATCTTATTAAATCAGTCGTGAAATACGAGTGAAAAATTAGTTTTCAATATACACTTAAACCACATTATATGCTCTACAAATTATATTGATTTTACTATTTTTGATAAATTAAACCACATTAAAAACCGACAATAATCTTATGGTTAGGTGGAATGTAGTGACTCTCCCAAGTGGGAGGTCATAGCACAAAAAAAAAAAAAAAAAGGTTTAGTTAGTAGAGATGTGTTCAATTATTAATGTCTAAGAGATTTTATATTTTAGTAACATTTAAATCTATTAGTGTTCCACATTTAGACTTATATCTAGCTTAAATTTTCACTTCATATTTCAAGTAAAACAGATTTAGGAATATATATAGTTATAGATAATGTTCAAGTTTTAATAATAGCGGTGGAAAAAAATATAGTTTGACCAAGAAGATTCAATGTGTTAAATTATAACTTGAAAAAAAATAATTTGTCTGGTTCTGAATATAACGTTAAAGATATAAATCATATTTTATTTTATATGTGACGTTAAAAGATATAAATTAATTTTTTTATTTTGCATATGGTGTTAAAAGATATAAAGAATTACTCCGTATTTTGTTATGAATGTCACATTAAAAATATTTTAAAAAAATATTATTTTGATTGGGGTAAGTTTTCATGATTAGCAAAATGCTTGGGGTTTTGTGCTAAAATATGTACTAATAATGAATTATTGATTGGCTCCCTACTTCTTCTAGCTAATCACCACTACCAATGCACGGAAAGCTGGAAGAAAAGGGCAAGAAAAAAAAATGTTCAAAGTCAAAATGCAAATTTAATAACATAATTAATTAATTGTTGG
Organism: Ipomoea triloba; assembly: GCF_003576645.1. Lineage (NCBI taxonomy): Eukaryota > Viridiplantae > Streptophyta > Magnoliopsida > Solanales > Convolvulaceae > Ipomoea > Ipomoea triloba. The sequence goes on from NC_044918.1 coordinate 4,806,282, forward strand.
GACACGAGAGAAATTTACGACTATTACTTAATAATAATGTATATTGGATAAATCATGTTTATGTGTAATAATTTACAAATTGTACTAGAATGATTATGTTTGACGAGTCAACTAAAAAAATCCGTTGGCAATAATTAAATTTAAGACCTTTAGATACCAGAATTATACCCCACCTACCAGGACACCGGCCACCTCTTTTGGTCATAATTAACTAATTGTTAATTACATAGTTAGGTGATATATTGACTAATTAGTATCATTAAATAACATTTTATTTTATATTTTTTGGGGGGTTCTCCATATTTAGGCAGGTGAAAACTGGGAATGAAAACTGGTAGCTGAAAGTGCCCACTGAAAGCTATAAGGTGATGAGGTCATTTGTGGATGGATTGATAATAGTAACATCACTCACTCAACAGGTGGACTCCACCCCATGCTTTGAAACCCACATCACCATACCTTCACATATAGGGGTAGTTTAGGAAAGGGATTTTTAACACTTTCTGAATTTCGTGAATTTTTCAGTCAAAAAGATTATCAGTACAACGACGTAATATTAAAGGATAATTAATTGACACCATATATACTATTAGAAGATAGTAATTGACACGTACGTAAAAATAATAGTGATATTTATTATCTTGAACAAATTAACATTTTTAGGGCAAACCTAATCTAAGCTAATTAGCTAAGCTAAGATATTCTTGCTTCTTCTTCTTCTTTTCTTGGAACCTATATATGCTATGGTAATTATTACTATTATTATCCTTTTAGGGTTTGGCAATCATATTAAAATTTTATATTTTGGTAATCTTTATAGATTAAAAATTTTAACTATATAATAAGATATAAGAATCAATTTAATACATTAAGTTTTTACTTTCAAAAGAATCAATTTAATAAGAACTATAAAGCAAGCATATTGCAAGAGTATAAGTGCTATTTCACATAATAAAATCAACAAAAAGTCTATTTTTGATGCCCTAGATAGGACTCTAGGAGGGAAATCTTTGAAGTAGTAAAGATCATTTGGTGCATGATTATAATGAGTCACCACCCAATCCACACACGAATTTAATTACTTTTATGTGGTATTTTGATTTTTTTTATATGAACATTTAATGTCTTATTTGATATTAGAGATTGAATTGTAGACAAGTATAATAAGTTTGGTTCTGTTTAAAAAAAAAAATAACTTTAATTCAAACTTTGGCGTTGGGAGTAAGTATAATAAGTTTGGTTCTGTTTTTTTTTTTTTTTTTTTTTAAAACCCTAATGCTGCCTCCCTTTTCTCTCTAAAACAAAAAGTCTTTCTCTACTGCTCAACTTAGGCTTCCACCGCCGGCCTCCGGCCGGAGCTCTAATGGAGCTTTGAGCCGGCGGTTTTGGTCACCTTCTACGTTTGCTCTCGTTCTTCTTTCGCCTCGACCACCGTCGCAGCTCCGTCCACCGCCACACATCTTCTTCTTCCGTTTTCTTTTCCTTTGAATAAATTAATAGTAGGTAGGTATTGGGGTTTGTGTTGGTAGTCTTGAACTCCCAACCCTACTTTGGCTTTACCACTTTTTATTTTCTCTATTATTGTGTTTTCCTCTTGTTACTTTCACGGGCTTTTTTCCTCTCATTACTTTCACGAGCTTTTCATTATCATTAGCATAAATCGTTTAGTTTGGTTTCGGAAAGTGTTGATCTTATCCTGGGCAAGCAAAAAAGAATAATGACAAAGACCCAGATCTTTGATGAAGCTTTAAGCTCCTTGAAGGAACATAGCTTCCTAGTTATGAAACAGTCTGCGATTCAAGTTTTCTATAACATAGTTAGAAAAGTTGTTTCTATGTCTGACTGTAAGGAATGGTTTACCATTTCATTGATCGTTGATGTAAACGTTTTATGTTATGAATTAATGGAATAGCTACTTTTACCTTCAAAAAAGAAAAAAGAAAAAAAAACTTTGATTCAAACTTTGGCTTTGGGAGTCATTCTTAAATAAGATAAAACAAAACTCATAAAAATATTAAATATGAACTCTTTTATTAATGTTGCTAAGCTAGCTAATTATATTGCCGTTTGCATTTTATTTTATTTTTTTCAAAAAAATATTGTCGTTTGCATATATACTGAGTTTCAAATTTACGTGATTAAAATTAATGGCTCCGTGCCCTTTACTAATAAACAACCAACTACATTGACGTTGCCATTTATATTAAGCTTCAAATTTACACAATTAAGATTAAAAATTTTGTACCATTTACTAAGTGGCTAACGGTCGTTGGCATTTATATTGTTCTTCAAAATCATTGCGTTATTATAATTAAAGATTTCGTACTCTCTACTAAGTGACTAACTACATTATTAGTTGTTGGTAATCATACTGTGCTTCAAATGTACGCGATTGAAAGTAAAGGTGTTGTACTCTTTACTAAGTTGCTAACGACACCTGTTGGCATGCATTTAATATATAAACTTCAAATTTATGCGATTAAAATTAAAGATAACATCATCGTCATTGATAATATGCAATGCACCAGTTTTAACGCTATAAGAAACAAAAGAACGCATCCGTTAAAATAAACCGAAACTTTAGTCTATATATCAAACGCAAGCAATGCAACACCCAAACTCTCATCCGTTCTTTCTGCTACCTAATTTATTTTAAGTAAGTCTGCTACTTACATGCATCCTTAGCTCGACCTACAATTACGTATTAACATTTGACTCTGTTCACCGCTTTATTCCTATTGTTAATATAATAGTCTCATCTGTCAACTTATATCTGCCATCGATCTTCATCTGTGGTTGACGGATATATCTGTAATTGAAAAGTATGTATTTCATGCTATTTCATCACTTTTCTTTGAAAGTTGTATTAACCGTCAAAGAGATGATTACAAGTCAAGAAATTAAGACGGAACAAAACAAAAGGGTTGGTAATTAGTTGGTTTAAGAAAAAGGTATGGTAAAGGTATTGGTTTAATAGATTGTTATCATTACATGTAAATGAGGATTATATTGTTATCATTATCACTTCTCTTGATATTCTCAATGACTATCAATAAATTATTTTCCAACTCTACATTCGTGTAATCATATAGTAAGTTGTGCTTGTGCATACCACAAATCTCGTATGATCTAAAAAATTTCCAAAAAATAGAAACCATAAATGGGGAAATCTCAATTTTTACATTTTCCTTTTCAAAATTGTTGTTTTTCCAAATTAGGAAAAAAAAAAAAACTCTCAATTTTTACATTTTCCAAATTCTAAAATCCGAAACCAAAAAGGCAAAAATAAGAACTTTTTCACTTAGATGAAAATGTAAAATAAAATTTTCCTTTTCAAAATTGTTGTTTACCAAATTAGAAAGAAAAATTAAAAAAATTCTCAAATTTTACATTTTCCAAAGCCCCTTACCCCCACCCCACACCCCAAACACATATAACTCTTTATTCTTTGTTTATTTTCTTTAGTATTTGTTACTCATTTTTAAATTTATTTTTTTCTGTTTAATACTACTTTTAGTGTAGTTTCTAAATATATAAATTTTTTATACGAATAATAAACTTAATATTATGTAATATTGAATTAAAAATAACTTTAGTAACCGAACCAGACATATGAAATGGGACGGAGGGAGTAATATTACCGTACTTGTTAGTTGTTACATTGGAAGTTCTAACACGCCTTAATGAATTCATGATATTAATGACTTTGTAATTCCATTGAGACAAGCAACATATATAAAATGATAAAAACAATTGAAAGGGACAACCTTCACATTTCCTATCTGATCTCCCAAGTATGATAGATGCTTTAATAGATTTTTTATTTTTAGAATTTTTGTAAATTATCAAGTGCTTTTTTAAGTTAATATTTTGCATGTAGAAAAGGAAAATATCCATAAAAATCATATCAACCTTATTTTAGATATTGAATGACTTCTTTTTCAACTATTAATAATTTAGCGGTGGAGAGTGAATTGGAGGGTTCAGTTGCACGACGAAAGTTTCCCATGCAACAAAGGAGAACTCTGGGCTATTATATTTATACCTGGTTTCAAATGGGCTTGGAACATTGCGACGAAGAAACTTCTCATCATGAGCGATTCAAAACAAGTGGTAGACTAGATCAACAAAGGCCCTGTATCACTTGGACCTTGTGCAAGAATAATGGATTTGTGTAAAGAGTGGCTTTTAAAGGATTGGGGAATCAAGATCAAACACACGCACCGGGAATTCAATAAAGTGGCAAACTGGCTTGCCAAAGATGCACCGAAGAAATCTTGCGATTGGATCGAATTCCATGAGCCCCTGAGAGCACTAGGGATCTTTTGGACAAGGATAGAGTGTTATGGCTTTCCATAAGAGTAGCCTGTAGTTTGGTTGGATAGCCCCTCCATCTTTGGGAAAAAAAATTAATTTAAGTTCTATTTCATAGAGCGGTGAAATTAAAATGATTAGACTCTTTATGATGAAATTAAAATGGGTGGATTGTGCTCTCAATAACACAATTTATATTCCTATTGGATCACTATCTATCCATTTAAAATTTTTGGGATTGCAACACTGATGATTTCAACTGCATACACTGCACCATGGTTAATATATATACAACACATTTCAAAAAAAAAAAAAAGATGAGAGATAATGCTAAAATAAATTATTTAACTATTGTTAAAACAATAATCAAACCCTTCAATTTTGCAATTGGAGTATTGAAACTAGAGTTGTCAAAACAGGTTTATCTCATAAGACTGGCATGTGTTCCCACCTAATGATGAGGTGGGAGTGGGGTGGAAAATTTAGATTTATCTTGGCACCAGACGAGTTTGGCTTATCAGACAAATATTGATTACATTATTAAAAAAATTGATTTTTTTATTTGAGTGTGAAGTTATTTTATTGTCCAGTTATTAGTTTTTTAAATTAATTTTAATTGTGTGTGCATATATATATATATATATATATATATATATATATATATATATATATATATATATATATATGCTATTATTTAAGTGCATCCACATATTTTTGTGATCCTGTGAGACCCTTTGTAAATACACACAAGCTACTACATGAATGCATACAGGATAACTTGTGTGTTGTGTGTATTTATGAAGGGTCTTAAGGAAAAAGGTGGTCTCATTTGATTATTACTATATATATATATAACATGTCAACCCACCAAGCTCGTGAGCCACATTGGGGAAGGGCAGACTAGCAATTTCTAAGCCGTCTAGGGATGACAATGAGTTGGGGTGAGTCAGAAAGGGCTACATACACCACTTGACCCATCTTATACTTTCTCCAACCACCCTCACCCTTGATCCGCATCGAGTGTACTTTGTCAAAACTCAACCCTGTTCATCGAGTGCAGGAGCCCACTACGGGTAGCCACTTATTATCTTATTATATTTTAAAATAATATTTAAATTGCTTAGTCGTAATAAAATAATACAATTCATTAGTTATATTAAAACATAAAATAATAGAAATTTAACAACTAAATTGTTAAATTTTTTAAAATAAATTTTTTTTAGTACAACTCTGTTACAATGTAGTATCTGTTCATAGTTATTTAGTACTCTTTAGAAAAAAAAAAAGTTAGCAATAGTTATAGAAACTTTTATAATTAACTACATATATTAATACTTATTTTACTATATATATGATAGGTCGGGTGAGATTTTAGATACAATTTGTACATAGAACTCAAATCCAACCCACCACGAATTTAATTTTAAGACTCATCTCAACTCACCACCTATTATCTATCACTAAAAAAAACTTGATGCATGCGAAGTGAATTTCGATAGATATCCACATAACATATTAAAATTGTCGATCCCTACTCATTAACGTTGCGTTATTCACACAAATTGTTATTTATCTATGCGATATTTCAAAGATATGATTCAGATTGTTTTTTAGAATGCATATTATATTATCCTTAAATTTCCATGTATAGGGGGCATAGCCTAAATGAGTAGAAGCCCTAGCTTCAACAACAATTAACCTAAAATATCATAAGATTCCCTATCGCAAACATTAAAATCAAACTCAATCATAATCAAGATAAGATACATGCATTTCATTTCTGATTTCAACTCCCCATTGATATATGTTTGATCCAAAGCGGTCATTATTTACAAAATTTTGTCAATTCTTTTGGCCGGTTAAGAAAATTTGATATGCACATTTTTTTTTTGTTACACCGTGAATTAAAGTAGTCAAATACGGTTTAAGGGGCAACTAGGGCCGAGTTTTTTTATTTGCGGGGCCCTGTGCTAGTAACTAAGTGAGGCCCTATCAAAGTATAAATAAACTGCGAATTGAAGAAAAATTGCAAAGAGAAAAATGCAAAAAACCTAATTTTGGACCAATATAATCACAAATACATATAATAACTATTAGGCTTGGGCTGGACTAGGGGCCCCCAAAATTTTGGGGCCCTGTGCGGTCGCACATCTTGCACGCCCTAAAATCCGGCCCTGGGGGCAACTTATGAACGAAAAATATATGTATTCTACACAAGATCGGCGATCGGTGTTTGCTCAGTGTATACTATCAGGTAGTGTATGTGTGTGTATATGTGTACGTGTATGTGTGTGTATTTGTACTAATGATCCAATTGCACAAACACTAATAGTTTAATGGCCTATTTGACGTTTTTCCCCCCACACACACATATATAATCGATCAGGTGTGAAGCTTCTCCTAGATGAAACGTGATTAATCACAGTCTTTGATCTTGCCAAAATCAACAACCCGCAATGAAGAACAATTTTAAAAAATGCGGTGGCATTATGATCATTTTGCGTAAGGTCATAGCTTAAGGTGCGCAAGTTTATAGCGTTAGGTGTGTAAGGTCACAGCTTAAGGTGCGTAAGTCTAAAACTTAAGGTGCGTAATTTTATAGCTTAATGTGTGTATTTTAAAGTTTAAGGTGCCTCACTTTCTAGTTTAAGGTGCATCAGTTTAACTCTTAAGGTGTGTATGCTTAAAACTTAAAGTGCGTATGTTTAATTGTTTATAGCTTAACGTGCGTATATTTAAAATTTAAGTTGCGTCACTTTCTAGCTTAATGTATATCAGTTTAACTCCTAAGCTTAAGGTGCATAAGTTCGAAACGTAAGGTGCGTAAGTTTACAACTTTAGGTGTCTAAATTTAAAGCTTAAAGTGCTTAAGTTTAAAACTTAAGGTGTGTAAGTTTAATTTATAGTTTAAGGTACATAAGTTTATAGCTTAAGATGCGTAAGTTTATAGCTTAAGGTGCTTATGTTTAAAACTTAAGGTGCGCCAATTTCTAGTTTAAGGTGTGTATGTTTAAAGCTTAAGGTGCAGATATTATTTTCCAGTTTAAGGTGCGTTAATTCGAGACACTTGATCATTTACATCCATGTCGCCAGGAAACACTTTTTTTTTTAAATACAACAAATTCCTTTAGTTTGAGCCGTTTATCTAGATTAGATCAACAACTCAAATCCCACTTTATTTTTCATCTGGAGAAGTTTCGCATGTGAACCATTCCCTATATATATTATTGTTTATTTAGACTATTTTATTGTTCAACTATTAGCATTTTGAAGTAATATTTTTAAAATATATATATATATATATATATATATATATATATATATATATATATATATATATATTTCTTAAAGTTATAGCATGCCGAGTAAGTCAAGGCATATGAGCTATTGCGGAGGGCCGGCTAGGTAAACTAGCATTTTCTAGACCTGTCTCATCCCGTCACTCATCTTTAAAAGTACTATTATGAGTTATTACTTTTTGTATTTTGTCATTTTTCTCAAGTTAACAAAAAGTTTATAAAATCATCACTTTCATAGTTTCATTGTATGTGATTTTTTTTTTCAATTAATAAAATTTTCATATTCTCTTTAATTTCAAACTATTGATGGTTTTATTTTGTCCTAATTTATTACTTACAATCATGATTAGGGAAAGATTGGCTTTAGTGAGCAGCTCACAAACACAACATATACAAAACAGTTAACAAAACATAAATATATTATTTTTCCATTTAATAAGGTTGGAGACTTGGGATTAATCTAAAAATCAAGAAAAACATTCACCAGTGCATTTCACATGGATGACCTATCTTCTCCCTAAAAAAGGGCTCCAAAAAAGTCTTTGCCAGCATTTCTTTTTCAGGTGACCACGTGAATATATTAATCTGATCTTCAGCACTCACAAATTCTGGTGAAAAATTAAGTCATACATCATCTAGATGCCTTGCTGCATGGTATTGGTCAAACACCGTTAGTTGTCTAATTCAACCATAATATGATTTTGCTGTACTTTTATTCATATCCAATTTTTGTTAAGATATTTCATGTATGTTTTGCCAAAAACTAATGCATCAAGTTGTGGAATACTTGCATTCAACCTAGGCTATAGTGAAGTCTTGGGTTTGAATAATCGAAAGATGGATGTGTTTGATATCAATACAATTGATTAGTCCAACCTAGTTTAAGGTTGGGTGTAAATGAATTGAATCGAGTCAAATGTCTTGTTATTTGATTCGAATTCAACTGTATTGAGGACTATTCGTACTCGAATTGTTAAATATTTGAATCTCAAATTTTATTTGTATTGATTCGACTACATTATTTGAATACGAAATGGCTAACTTGATTTTTTTAAGTTGTAATATTTTATATATATGCGCTAAGACTTTATGGTCAAGTGGTACTAAGTAGTTCCCTTTCAACATAATTACAGTCTCATTTTGATATAACTATAGTTAATTCGATATTATACACCCAAATATGTGAAACTGTTATTCAGTTTCATTTTATATACATTATAGTTTCATTACAACACAACTACAATATCATTTCGATATAACTACAGTTTTATTGGATAATATACACTTAAATATGTGAAATTGTATAACAGTTTCATTTTATATACACTGTAGTTTTCTTTCAACACAACTACAGTTTTCTTTCGATATAACTATAGTTTCATTCAACATTATACAGCCAAATATATGAAATTGTTATTCAGTTTTATTTTATATACACTATAGTTTCATTACAACACAACTACAATATCATTTCGATATAACTACAGTTTCATTGGACAATATACACTCAAATATGTAAAACTGTTATTCAATTTCATTTTATATACATTGTAGTTCCCTTTCAACACAACTACAGCTTCATTTCGATATAACTACAGTTTCATTTGATAATATAAAAACAAATGTAAGGCAATATCATTTGAGATAAACCGTAGTTTCATTTACGGAGTTCCGTTAAGATATAATGGCAGCAGTTTTTTTACTTAAAGAAATGATGTCGTTTTTTGGACCATGGTCCATGGTATAACGACTGCTGAATGAGTCAGTATTCACAAATTATATACTGAATGTTCACAATTTAAATTGTGAACATTTAGTATGTAGATTGTGATGGGTACAACTTGCAAGGTGGCCGGAGTCCATGGTGGCTACAACTATTGGTAAAAAGGTATAAAATGTGTTTCAAAAAAAAAAAAAAAAAGGTACAAAATGTTATTTGGGCTTAAGAATTGGGGCCCGTCAGTTTGACAGCTAAGTTTGTCGGGTAAAGCCCATATATAATTTCAACCATCAAAATGAGAAATGACTATTATTAACCAAAAATTAAAGAAGGAATCCTGAAAGGCACATTCTCAACTCCTCTCCCAATTTCAATCCTCGACCTAGAACTTCTTCCTCTCCTAATAAAAAATCAAAATCGATTGACCCGATTTCCAAAACCAATGGATCCGGAATTCTGTTATCCGAAACCCGAATCAACTATTTTCCCAATTCACAAGCCCTACCTGTGATGTTGAGATACATGGCAATCCCTAAATTGATTTCCTCACCTTCCGTATACGCGCCTCAGTCGTCGCCGGGGATGGATTCCACGCTCTCTCCGCCGCCCTCCGGCGGAGATGGAGACTTCGATTTCGGTACAGCATGGTACGGCAACATACAGTACCTGCTTAACATCTCCGCCATCGGAGCCCTCACATGTCTCCTCATCTTTGTGTTAATTAAGCTTCGCAGCGACCACAGGCGCATGCCGGGGCCCACCGCTATCGTCTCCAAGCTCCTCGCTGCCTGGCACGCCACCGGCGGTGAGATCGCCCGCCACTGTGGTGCCGACGCCGCCCAGTTCCTCATCATTGAAGGTGGAAGCTCCGGCATTCTTCTATTCCTCGCGATTCTGGCCGTCGCTGTGATGCTTCCGCTGAATATGTACGCTGGGAAGGCTCCAATTGCTGATCAGTTCTCCAAAACTACTATCAATCATATAGAAAAAGGTTCGCCTTTGCTCTGGATTCACTTTATTTTTGTTGTAGTTGTCGTTCTCTTCGTGCATCACGGTATAAATCAACTTCAACTGAGGTTGAAAGTAACTAGGTTTAGAGATGTGTATGGTAATCCGAGTCAACCAAGTGCAAATTCTAGTGCAATTTTTACTATAATGGTACAGGGCATACCTAAAACGTTAGGGTTTGATAAGACACCATTGGTGGATTATTTTCAGCACAAGTACCCTGGCAAAGTATATAGAGTAATTGTGCCTATGGATTTGTGTGCATTGGATGATTTAGTTACAGAATTGGTGAAAGTTCGGGAAGACATTTCTAAATTGGTAGCACAGATTGAGTCCCGGGGCATGTTTGGTGAGGCCGAGGATGATGATATTGGAGGGGGTGAAAGTGGTTTACTGGAGAGGTTGTGTGACATATGGAGGAGATGCAAAGAGTTATGGTATCAAGTTGCTAATCAGCTGGGTTTCTCATATGAGGAGAGATTGAGAAAGTTGCAAGAATTGAGGGCTGATCTGGAAATGGAAATGGCATCCTACAAAGATGGACGAGCCCGGGGAGCTGGGGTCGCGTTTGTGGTCTTTAAGGATGTATATACAGCTAATAAGGCAGTTCAGGATCTTCGCAATGAGAAGAGAAGGCGATATGGAAGATTCTTTTCTGTCACAGAGTTGCAACTTCAGAGAAACCAGTGGAAAGTAGAGAGAGCCCCCCTGGCAACTGACATATATTGGAATCATCTGGGATCTACAAAGTTCTCACTGAAATTACGCAGGGTGTTTGTAAATACATGCCTGCTGTTGATGCTTTTGTTTTGCAGTTCCCCCCTTGCCATCATTAGTGCCATTGAGAGTGCATGGAGAATAATTAATGCAGAGGCAATGGATAATGCACAGATGTGGCTTGCTTGGGTGCAGAGCTCAAGCTGGTTTGCTGCCATAGTCTTTCAGTTTCTGCCTAATGTTCTTATTTTTGTTAGCATGTACATCATCATCCCATCAGTTCTATCTTATCTTTCTAAATTTGAACGACATCTTACTGTGTCTGGAGAGCAAAGAGCGGCATTATTGAAAATGGTTTGCTTCTTTCTTGTAAATCTTATTCTACTTAGAGCTCTCGTGGAGTCCTCACTTGAGAGTGCACTTTTAAAGATGGGCCAATGTTATTTGGACGGGCAAGATTGCAAAAGGATTGAGGAGTATATGAGTTCTTCTTTTTTGACCAAGACATGCCTCTCATCTCTTGCATTCTTAATCACGAGCACTTTTTTGGGTATATCTTTCGATTTGCTGGCGCCAATACCCTGGATCAAGAAGCGGCTTCAGAAGTTCAGGAAAAATGACATGGTTCAGCTAGTACCAGAACGCAGCGAGGATTATCCATTAGAAAATCAAGATGTAGATACTCTGAGCAGGCCCTTAATTTCTGAAAGGACATCATATGTGGTTTCTGGTGAGGTTGGGAATGGGATTCTCCGTGATTCCTCTCAACATGACATCGATTTCCCTGCACAAAATCTGTCTGAATATCCTCCAGTCAGCCGAACCTCCCCTGTCCCCAAACAGACATTTGATTTTGCACAATATTATGCTTTTAATCTGACGATATTTGCCCTGACCCTGCTCTATTCTGCATTTGCTCCACTTGTGGTTCCCGTGGGTGGAATTTACTTCGGATACAGATATGTTGTTGACAAGTACAACTTCCTCTTCGTCTACAGAGTCCGAGGATTCCCTGCCGGTAACGATGGGAGCTTGATGGATAGAGTGTTGTGTATCATGCGCTTCTGCGTCGTCTTATTCCTCCTATCAATGCTGCTGTTCTTCTCAGTTCGCGGAGACTCCACAAAGCTTCAAGCTATTTTCACACTATTGTTGCTTGTAGCTTACAAATTGTTGCCCAGTGATAACGACGGTTTTGAGCCAGCTTTATTGCAAGGCATACAGACTGTCGACAACATTGTTGATGGACCCATTGATTATGAGGTGTTCTCACAACCTGCATTTGAATGGGATTCTTATGCTCAATGATATATGTGCTTTTTAGTTTCTTCTTGTCAGTTTGTATATATGATCTCTTCTTTTATAGCATTTGCTTCCTCATCTGCTCTTCCCCTTTTCGTTTTATTTTCTTAGGGGTAAAGTGTGCATATGTTAGAGTATACGAACCGCATGATTATTTGTATTTATCTAGAACCAATTAATTAATGGGTTAATCTAACAACTACTGTGATTATTAGTCTTCTATAGTCACTATTGTTGAGTAACAACTAACAAGCAAAAATCTGAAACCATTACTTAAGAATGTATACTGGGTAGATCTTATTTTGTGATTTAGCTGGTGAAAACTAATATACCAACTTAGATTGTTATATGATTTAGCCGGTGAAAGCTAATATACCAACTAGATTGCCCAGCAAACCAAACAGTTGAGGCACGAAGACTGTGTCTTCTGTGAGGCATGAAAATTGGTTCTTCATCTCCGGCACTCTGGAGACAAAGGCCAGGAGTGGAGTTTTTTTCTTTTTGTTTTTTTTTTTAAATTATTAAAATAGAATTTTAAAAAATTATTTTTAAATACAGTTACTTCAATGACACAATTACAATTTCATGTGTATTTCAATTAGAGCTGTTAAAATGGGTCCAACCCGTCGGGTTGGACCCGTTTAACCCGTGTTTTGGACGGGGAAAATCTTGACCCGTCCCGTATTTGACCAAGCCCGTTTAACCCGTATTTGTTACGGGTTAAACGGGCTAAACCCGGTAACCCACGGGCTGGCCCGTATTAATTAAAATAATAATAATAATGAATAAATAAATAAATAACAGACAGTGAGACAGAGGCAGAGACAAAAAGCTGGGCTTGACCCAGGTCCACCTTGCAAGGTGGATGGACCTGGGTCCGAAGCCGTTTTGTTTTTGTTTTTTTTTTTTTTTTTTTTACGAAACATATTGGCCTGAAATGTGAAACACAAACTCTACATTCATATACTATACTGTACATTCACATACACTATACTCTACATTCACTATTTGTAAACTCTACATTCACACATTATAGGATTATATGTTTAGTAACTATATGCATTCAGACATTCAAAACTCTATATTCACAGGTCCTATACTCCATATTCACAACTTGAGAACTCCACATTCACACATTACATGGCTACAAGTTGCTAGAACTTCTTTACTCTATTACAGATTCACACACGCATAACTCTACATTCACATTTTCTATACTCTACATTCACACTTTGAAACCTCTATATTCACACATTTCTGGGCAACTCTACATTCATACAATCATAAGTCTACATTCACACTTTGAAACCTCTACATTCACACATTTTTGGACAATTCTATATTCAGCAATATGTTTACTAAAAAAAAAAAAAAAGACGACAAAACGACGTAGTTTTGGAGGCAAGGTGGACCTGGGTCCACAACATAATTTGCGGGGCTTAAGCCACTGAGCCTTAAACTTAAATCCCTAATTAGATTTAGCAATTCACAGATTCACTAAATATTTTTACTTGAGTTTATTACCAAAATGGTCCCCCGACTATTGTGAAATTATCAATTTAGTCCTCGACAATTTTTCGTGCCCAATTAAGTCCCTCGACTTTGAAAAATTTAACCAATTTAGTCCTCCGTTTATTTTTCCGTTAACATCCGTTAAATCAGGACCAAATTGGTAATTTTGCTATAGTCAAAGGACAATTTCAGTGAAAAATTAAGGGATAAACTACAAATAAGCCATCGTACTATTTGGAAGCAAGCAATTAGGCCATCCAACTCAAATAACTCCCAAATAGGGCATCGAACTCAGAAAAATAAAGCAATTGAGCTACTGAAACCTTAAAAAAATAGCAATTAATCCATTTTAAAAATTTCCGGTGATAAATTCTGGCATGGTCGCTGATGCCGGAATTTGTCACCGAAAATTTTAAAATGGGTCAATTGCTTCTTTTTTTTCTTTTTTTTTTTTGAGTTCGATGGTTTATTTGGGGGTTATTTGAGTTGGGTGGCCTAATTGCTTGTTTCCAAATAGTACAATGGCTTATTTGTAGTTTATCCTAAAAATTAATTACCAATTTGGTCCTTTGACTATAGCAAAATTACCAATTTGATCCTAATTTAACGGATGTTTAACAGAAAAATAAACGGGGGACCAAATTGGTTAAATTTTTCAAAGTCGAGCGACTTAATTGGTCACGAAAAATTGTCGAGGACCAAATTGCTAATTTCGCAATAGTCGAGGGACCATTTTGGTAATAAACTCTTTTTACTTTTTAGTAATTTATATTTTCTTTATTTATTTAGTAATTAATACGTAGTAATTATTTTTTAGTATTCTTGCTGTTTGTTTATATGAATATGATTATTTATTTTTTAGTATTCTTACTAATTAATGGTTTTTTTTTTTTTTTTTTTGGTTTTCTGAGAGAACTGGTTATTTGGTTAATGGTCATCGTTGATTGTTGTTGTTGTTAGAGTGTTAGTATGTTACAATGCCTTACTGCCTTCAAAAAATGTTTTAAATATTTTTTTTTTAATTTTAATACGGGCTAACGGATTGGTCCGTTTAGCCCGTAACCCCATATATTACGGGTTGGGTTGGGATTTTCCCAACCCGTATGAAAAACGGGCCAACCCGTCCTGTCTCCTTTTTTGCCAACCCGTGACGGGCCAGCCCGCATGGGCCGGGCTGGCCCGTATTGACAGCTCTAATTTCAATGCATATTTGATTCTACTTTCAAAAAAAAATCTTATAACATTACCCTTTTACTATTACAATCTAAGGCAACATACAACATTTGATAAGCCAACAACTATTTTAATAAGAACACACAAATTACATTTATATTAAATCAAGAAAAGCAATTTGGAGGACTAAAACTATAAAAGCATAGTTTCTCTTGATAAATCACATAATGCATGTGATAGTAGTAAAAAAGGAGACGAATACTTACTCTCTAACTATACCCAAAATATGTGTCCAATTGTATATTGTATTCTACTAATAAGCAAAATAATGTATAGTCAGGAAATCCACGATGCAAAGACCAGTATTCTACTAATAAGCAAAATAATGTATAGTCAGGAAATCCACGATGCAAAGACCAAGCACCACAAGCACGGGAGTGTCCGAACAATACACAATTTCTTAAAGGCATGTTTCATTGCCCATTTTGGTCATAACAATCACGGAGTAATTATCTTATTTATGAATAAATTTACAATACAGTGAGCATTATCTAGTCTAAATTTTGTATTAACTAAAAATTTATTACACGCTTATAATTAATATAATAATTTATTAAAGAGTTATTCTCCAATAAGTCCTTATCCGTAAGGTGTGCTTAAAAATGTAATATGAATCATGAATAAAGTTTTTTTTACTTATAGAAAAGTGTAATACTTTTAAATTAAAATGTAAAAATATTCTTTGTGCTTCAATAGGTTGAGAAAGTAGCTATGAACATATACTACATTGTAACAGAGTCAGTAGTACTCAAAAAAAAAAAAACAAAATAATGTACTTTTAGTACATATTTGTATATTGTATTCTAATAATAATCAAAATAATGTAGTTTTAGTACATTAAAAATGTGTATTGTATTCATAGTTCAACCTAATATGTGATTGGACTTAGATTATGTTACAAAATTTAATATGAGTTCTAATATGACGCGACTACTCTTAATATACACAGAGTTCTATTCCGACTATAAAACTATTAAAGATGGAAATGTATTATCATAATATAATATATCTATTAATATCCACGCATATTTATTTACAATATTTTTTTTGTTGGTTATTTTGTTTTTAATATAACACTTTCAAGATATGTTGAAAGAAAGAGTAATATGGTTGGAGAAGAAGGAATTATGTATATGAGGGTGCCGTATCCGGATGAATCCGGCGAAGACTGGTACGCCATTCCTTCCTCCAATGAAATCCAAATTAAAAGGACGGTGACGGTTTTCTGATTCCGGCATTCCACATTTCCCCGCGTCCGTACAGTGCGGCCGTCGCCGTCGATACTTGCATCTTTCTCGACGGCGACTTGCCGCCGGATGGCCAGAGAACCTGCCGACGAAGTCTACGGGAAGTGAGCATTATAGACACCAGGCATCCCCAACGCGGCCTGTTTCCCGGCCCATCTCTCAAACGGCGATGAATTGTTTCTGTTTCTGCGCTCCCGAGAATTTGCAGTTCGAACACCCCGCCGGAAGTTCTCCACTGTCCAATCACATAGTATATGCTTTACAGAATCCGGCTGTGATAGACAAAGTGGACATAAGACATTAACTTCCACACCTCTCCCTGCCAAGGTAACTAATGTACTGTAGGTAAAATCGAACGGCTACACCTCCATAAAGAATTTTGAAATTTCGGAGGAATTCTCAGATTCCATAACTCCTTCCAAGCAGTAAAAGATAAATTTTCAAGGGAGGAATATAATAGATCTATATATAGCCATTAAAACTGAATACATACCCCGAATATCGTCTTTCCAGAACCATTGATCCTCAAAAGTAATAGCAACTGGAATCTGCTTGATCAGCTGATCGAACATCATGGTCCATAAACATCTCATGCAATAAATCACCATGCCAATCATTTGTAACCGGATCAATTAACGCAATAATCCAACAAACACCTCCTAACCACGTTCGCCTCTTGATGAGTAGATGCTTTAAAGAATAGGAGGCTGTCAGGCTCCTCTAGCGACCACGCAGGGAGTAGATATGACAATGCTTCTGCACAAATAATGAAGAGGTAGGGAGACAATGGGTCGCCTTGCCCTAATCCCCTAGTAGGAGTAACCACATTGTTAAGGCACCCACCATTAATGCAACTTTATAATGTACTATAGTAACACATAGCATTACAAGCTAAGGTCAATCATCTATTCTCAAAACCAAACCGACACATAACCTCCCGTAAAAAGCCCCATTCCATTTTATCATATGCTTTCGCCATATCGAGCTATGCCCCATTCCATTTTATCATACGCTTTCGCCATACCGAGCTTTAAAGCACACCATCCAACCTTACCTTGCCTCTTCCAATTTAGATAATGAACCACCTCAGAAGCTACAAGAACATTATCAGTGAGGAATAAAGGCACTTTGAGTATCACTGATAATCTTGCCAAGCACAAGGCAATCGGTCAGAGATCACTCATTGAAGTCGGGACATTCTTTTTGGGGACCAAGGTAATAATTGCATCATTCATACCTTCAGGAAGAGTCATGGAATTTATATAGTCACGAATAAATGTAGAAACATCATCCCCAATCTCCGTCCAAAAATGTTGAAAGAAGGCAGGGATAAAACCATCTAGGCCCGGAGACTTATCCGGAGCCATTGAAAATAAAGCCTCCTTTATGAATATAAAAATCTAGGCCCGGAGACTTATCCGGAGCCATTGAAAATAAAGCCTCCTTTATGAATATAAAAATCAATATGTCCTTAACAATTAATAGTGATAATATATTATATTATTATTGATGTATGGTAAAATAGTCCAATTGCTCAACACTTTCTTCCCAAATCCCTTGAAAAACAAAATACCACATTCTAACTCATAATTTGTTTTCCTTCACTTTTGAAAACTCAAATTCCAATGAAAAATATTTTCCATCCAACCAAACAGAGAAAAATACATTTTCCTCAATTTCATGGAAACCATCCAACCAAACACTCCCTTAAAGATGAAATAGTATTGTAATAGTATAATCCCTCTATTAATATCCACATACTTATTTACAAACACTTTTCTTTTCTTTTCTTTTTTTACATACATAACACTTTCAAGATATGTTTAAAGAAAGAGTAATAATATGGTTGAAGAAGGAATTCTGTATATGAGGGTGCCGTATCCGGATGAATCCGGCGAAGACTGGTACGCCATTCCTTCCTCCAATCAAGTCCAAAAAGACGGCGACGGTTTTCTGATTCCGGCATTCCACATTTCCCCGCGTCCGTACAGTGCGGCCGTCGCCGTCGATACTTGCATCTTTCTCCTCGGCGGCCTCGACGGCGACTTACCGCCGGTTGGCCAGAGAACCTGCCGAAAAAGTCTCCGGGAAGTGAGCATTATAGACACGCGGCATCCCCAACGCGGCCTGTTTCCCGGCCCATCTCTCCGCCTCCCGCAAACGGCGATGAATTGTTTCTGTTTCTGCGGCCACCGTCACGACGTGATCTACGCGCTCCCGAGAATTTGCAGTTCGAAAACCCCGCCGGAAGTTCTCCACTGCCGCCGCTATCCTCGTCTAGGAGACAATAACTGGAGGCCGTTAGGCGGCGGCGTTGCGGCGGTTATGGACGACGGCACCGCCACGGTGATGGCGGTTGAGTACCGGAGTTTCTTCACCTTAAACCGCGGAGTAGTGAGCGTACCGCACAATCTGTTTTTCCGCTCCGAGTTTTCCGGGATTCTACACTATAACCTTAGAACTAATAACGCCAACCCGCCGTTAACGGAAACTGCGGGGCCCGCTCTTAGTCTGAGCAGGGGAGTTTGTAGGGACGGCGTTATCTACTTCTATGTTGGTTTTAACGGCGAGGTACCGGCCGTCTGGGCTTACTGTTTAACTTTACGGAAATGGTACCCGAAACCCGGCGTTCTCGGGTTCGAAAGATCAAACCCTAATTTCATGCTCCCATATCCAAACTTCAATAATCGTCCCAATCCTCTGGTAGATTTGGGGAGCGGAATTTTGTGTTTCATGTGGATCTGCGGTACAAATCCATTCAGTGTTGGAGTGGTGAAGTTCAAAATAAAACTGCGATTCAAGAGAAATAATGCCGCAGAAGAAGAAGAAGAAGAAGAAGAAGAAGAAGAAGAAGAAGAAGAAGAAGAAGAAGAAGAAGAAGAAGAAGAATGGGAAGATTTCCCCTATGCTCGTGTGAAGTCCATCTCCTACTTCAACCTTCGCTCTCCGTCCACTTCTTTACTGGATTATTTGCAGGTGTATGTTCCCATCCCTCCCTGTGTCTACATATATATATATATATATATATATATATATATATATGCATGCATGCATAACAAATAGTATTACAAAGCCCAAAGACTTTGTGGTCGAGCCATATAATTGTGACTGGTTTCTGGTTCGAACCACTGTGTAGGGGTATTGACATTTTGTGCTTTTAAGTAGGTTGAGAAAACAATACTACATTGTAACAGAGTTAATAGTACTAAAAAAATAGTATTATGGTGAATATAATGTGTGTGTGTGTGTATATATATGCAGTAGTGGTTCGGGAAAGATGAGGTTGCTTAATCGAATGGAATATTTTGGGAGTAAGAGGAAGAAGAAGGAGATGAAGGAGAGGAGGAAGCTGCAGAGTCGAATAAATAGTGCATTGTATACCATACCAGAAGCTGTGGAGGAAGAAGAAGGGGACGAAATTTAGTGAATTGAGTATTGTATGTATAGCAGGAATAGATGAAGGATGAACTGTTCTGTATATATATAGCAATACATATATAGTATTGTATTCTATTGAATTGTATACCATTACAGCAAGGATATTGATATGGTAAATAGGTTGGTTTCCACAAATACGTAAGGTATCGAGGTAGGATTGCAAAGAGAAGAGATTCTTTCATGGTCTGCTTTGGTTTAAGGTTTAAGTTCGGATAATTGAATAGAGATTAGAGGGTTCCGACCATATATGTACGTGATAGGTAAGAATATTGAGAAGTCCCCCTTTGTAATAAATGTAATATTTATAGGGGAGGGAAATAAGACACATGTTGGTCGTGAGCGCCTCATCAATTGTTCGGAATGATCGCCCGGTCCACAAGCAACGTAACGTGGGCCAACGCAGTCTTCGGTTAGCTCGGTTACGTTGTAGCCCTCGAGGTCGGGTGGGTCAAGACCATGATCGGTCCAGATTGGAAGTGATTTCTCTAACGGTTTAATCGGGTACTGAACAAATGTGCAGTTAGATGGAAAGGTCTATTCGGGTAATATTCCCTATCAAATATAATGGATGGATTCACATTGCATGCATATATGCATGCATGCAGCCTACCCATTCGCACTAATTGTATAATACGGAGTATAATGCATGCCACTTATAAAAATAGAGATATAAGATAAAGGGCTTAAGCTTACTAGTTCATTATGCATTGTTTGGAGAAGAAGAAGTATAAGATAAAATATGTTAACCGCTTAGCATTTGGATAATGGCTTATTAGTCAAGATTTGGTTTCGTTGATCAACTTTAACTGTTTAACTTGATTAAATTATTAAAATGAGTGTTTGATAAATAATTTTTTTAATTTTGCTTATTGATGTCAATAAGCTGGAAAATAAACCTACTTTAAATAGTGTTTTAATATCAGCTTATTGCTTTTTTAAAAGTCTAATTACTCTGAATACTTGTTAGGTATTCTAGTGTTTATAACTTATTTTTATTTGAATTTATGTTTTTAGTGTAGAATTATTTTTATTTGAATTTATGTTTTTTAATGTTGAATTATTATTAACTACAAAATATTTCTTTACTATACCATTAATACTACTACTAATAATAATAAGATAATAGTTAAAAATAATTGTTAATAACAACAATAAATTGTATAAGAGTAATAAATATCACAATATATTTATGTCTTATAAAGTCATTTTGCATATAATCAATCAAAAATAAATAACAATTTTATCAAATACAGTACATTTTTATAACTGGTCAATACTATCAATTGGTTAAAGTAATTAACACAATTAATTATCAACCATCCTAAATTAATTAGCTATTCTCCAATTGTCAAACACTCTAAATAAAATTACTTTTCCAAATGAGATGTCATGAGATTGAGCTTTAGTGGAGGCGGAGTTAGTAGTACTCATAAAAAAAAATAGCAATTAAAAATTTGTCTCAAAATAAAAAATAAATAAGAAGTAGATAATGTGAGAAAATGTTTCCAAACACCCTGTAACTTGGGGACTGAATCACTGAATTGACTATTCAATTGTAAGCAGCAAAGAGTAGGGATTTGTCCAACAGAATCGCCAAACGCTAAACCCTATTCAGTCCCTTCAAGGTCTGTTCGTACCTCGTAGATTATAGATTTATATTTTGTTTCAATTTGTTAATCTTTCATTTGTTGTTCTATGTCCAATTACAAATAAATCTCGTGAAAGTTTGTTGTTTTGAAGAAAAAAAAAATGACGAAAAATTGGCAGTGGGCAGTGGATTACTTATCTGTGAGTCAATCTTTGGCGTTAAAACATGATATGAATTCATGCAAGTATCCATGTCTCCTTGCTATTATTGCTTCAGTGGGTTGCGTGAATTCTCTTGTTCTGAAAGTTCTGTCGTGGTTACAAAGAATTTGCAAGATTAAGGGGAAATTAGGGCCTAATATTTACAGTTATGTCATAGTGACTGCCTACTACCTGTTTGACAAATTGTCCAGGTCAGTTTCTGGTCTGGATGGCATTGAAAATGAGCTTCCTTTTATTCCTTCAAGCTTTGGTTCATTGGGGTTTTGATGAAACCTCCCTCCAAGTCCACTTAGTTACCAAATTCACAGTTTTGTTCAAGTGGGAACAACGGCAATGCTTTCTGTCTTAAATCGAGTTTGCAATGTTTCCTTGTCTAAAGAAACTGAATGTGCTGTTGTGCTTTGAACATTTTATATTGCTTGTTTAAGGTTTAAAAAATAGTGCCTCGTTCAATTTTCTTTTGCTGTTTACCTATTAGAATAATTTTCTTTTACATTGTTGTGCATCTCTACCACCAGTAATATGACACTATCATTTCAGAGAAACATGAAGAAGGGGATGGCATGAAGGACTGAGTAAATTGCCACTAGTCTTAGTTTAATTTATTGGCCTTTCAGGGATTCTTTTTTGCTATGCACAAATACTTATTGAATCTTGTTTAAATGATGCTGTCTATCATCAACAATATTATTGTTTTGTTCTTTAGTGACAATGATCCTTCTACTCATCATTTTCACAGAATGAAAATTTTCATACTGTCATAAAGGATCTACCTCAAAGAGCATGTATTTTATGTTATATGACATGCCTTGTTACCCTGCATAATATCCTTAATCCTTATATATTCTACATATTTGCAGAAAGGAGTTGAGCATAGGAAAAATTATTGGATAGTCCCCCAAGATCTGGAGCTATGTATTAGCCGGCTTTGTCTTGCGCAATGACTGTTAGATTTTCGATGTCACTATGCACATTCCAATATTTGAGTGACCCCCAACAACTTCTGGTGGATCTTGGAGCATGAAGAGTGTTGGCAGGAGGAAGAGCTACTGCAAAATTTAGCTTTGAAAATTGAATCTCATCTCAGTTGTAATCTTTGTATAATTGTATTTTGAGTGAGTGACGAGGGAAACTCACACCCACTACCCAAGAGTGTGCATGGGGTAAACCCGCCTTATGACCTTAGCCGGCAAGAAGGTAAACCAGTCTTGGGTAGTGCACGGGGTAATCTTTGTATTTAACAGTCCCTGAACAAGATTTATTTATATGTTGTGGGCTGAACAAGTAGGTTTTGCCAAATATGATCAAGTTGCTTGGCAATCTTCTTAATATTCTCTCCCTTTTTGTTAAGCAATTTTTTAATTTTTATTTTTGGGTTTTGGTCAAAGATTAATTCAAGAATTTTCTTTAATTTGAACAACAATGAAATGTTTTGGTCAATGTATACCCTAAAACAAATCTCAGCCCAACAGTTGGCTTTTGCCCTTCACTGAAACAGATCTGTCTCTATAACTGATAACTACTTTCCTCTCACTCACTCTCTCTGTCTCCCCCCTCTCTGAGATAAACCTGTGGTTAACATTTAGTAGCAACACTCTATCCATTTACCATCAGCTATAAATAAGTGAGAAAGAGTTGGTTAAATTACCAAACCCAAATGCATCACTTACAAGTGAAAAGCAACCTTAATCTTGTTGGTACATATAATGAAACAATCATGCTTAACCATGGAGGTAGTAATGAGGTCCCTCTCTGCCCTAAACCGCGACGACTTGCCTCCGCTCTGCCTGAGTTCCTCAAGCCCCTCAGATGCAGCAAACACAGGTACACATTTCCTCAATGATTTGTGTCTGATGCACACTAAACCTAGCTTCTTTAAGGTTGCCATTCTTTGTGTTTTGATGTCAATGGTTCCATGTTGTCTGTAATGTGATCAGCCAAATGAGTTTTGATGGTGGAAGAAGTGAAATTCTCAACATAATCGGCGGTGACCCCCAAAAGGTTAGTTTAGACAGAACACATTATTCAATTTGACATCAGTGTAGTGTTTTTATAAAATGCTATGATGCAGGTAAGAGATGGCAGGGATTCAACCGTGTGTAGTGGATGCTCACCGTCGTGTTACTCAGGCTCGCCTCCTGGCCGAACAGATAACCCGTTGATCCATGATGTGCAATTTGTTCATCAAATGGAGCTTTTTTCGCCGTTAACTCGAACTAAGCTTTCTGATAAATTTGGCTTCACCTCTGCCTCTCCAGCCTAATCTGAGCTCTCGGCGTCAGAGATGATGAGAATTTTTCCTTTCCGAGGCTTAGCATTGTCCAAACCAACCGTACGTGAGTTACTTTTTATGTAAATAGTGCGACACTTATATGGGATCCCTTCCTTTAATGTAACATGTAAATAATAACATTAATGTTGTTGTGATCGCTAAGCATAATAAAAACGTCTTTTCTTTCGCCATTATATCACACCCAAAATTCTGTAATCCTATCCACTCCCATAAGTTTCAAAGATTCAATATAAGGTTTCGGATTCTATCTTGTTCAAAAATTATGCATCTATCACTTTCTTATCTTTAATCGATTACAAATTTAAATACGGTCTATTGAACAAGTGAGCTAAGTTCGTGGATAAATTCCATTAAATAAGTATCGCTTGAAACAGAAGATTTAAAGGTAGAATCTTTAACTGGGACATATGATCCTCGGTACTCGTGTTAACACTTAATCATGGTAACGAAGACTTCAAGACGAAGTAATATACCTTACAACAACTTCCTCAACTGCCAGAAAGAGAAACTTTACTGTTTTTTCACTTGCCGGATTACTCTCTCTCTCTCTAAATCTAACAATCAATCACTCCCGCCGGCGTTAATTCAAGATCTCGGCAGGCAGGCAGGCTTCTGTAACAGATCTTGATAAGTAAGAAAATGGTTTCTTTTCTCATTTTCTTGATCACGGCCACGGGGTTGTTAGTTTCGTCGTCTCATGCTCGCATCTTCACCTTCGAACTGCACCACCGCTTCTCCGATCCCGTCAAGAAATTGGCGGCGCAGAGAACCGGCGGGGTGTCTTTCCCGGTCGACAATTGGCCGGCCAAGGGCAGTCTTGATTATTATACCCAGCTGGCGGGCCACGACCGGTTCTTACATGGCCGGAGACTGGCCAAGTCCGACGGCAAGCTCACTTTCGCAGATGGAAATTCCACTTTTCGGATCAGCTCTTTGGGATTGTAAGATCTCCACTTATTGAGAATAATTTTGTTTTGTTCTGTTCTGGGTAAATTGGAAGTTAATGTGTGTTTGGTTTCGCTTTTTCATCTAGTTTGCATTACGCAACGGTGACTCTGGGGACGCCGGGGATGAAGTTTCTGGTGGCCCTGGATACTGGGAGTGATTTGTTTTGGGTGCCCTGTGATTGTGGCAACTGTACATCTACTGATGATTCCACTCTATACAATTCTGTATGTTAATGTTGCCTTATCCTCTCTATCTTTCAAGCTTTTTATTCATTTTTTTTTGTCTTTTTTGCCCACAAAAAATGAGAAAAATCCCTCACCCCGAGACTCCACACTCTGGCCCGACATGATTTGTGGAGGCGGTGATCACACCCTAACCTGACAGGATTTCAGGATTTGTGAAAGTGGTAAATCACAGTGACTCAATGAGCCTGTAACACTACGGGTGTCAGGGCTTGATCATGTGTCTCGCCCATAATTTGCCACTCAAGAATCAACTGAGCTACCCGTGCGAGTGTTCTTAGTCTTTTTTTTGTATCGAAGTGAATACTTCTCTAAAAAGATGAGGGATTGAGATACTACCACTTCAAATCTTGAGTGTCAAGTGAATGCCAAAAACTAATTTTGAGCAGGAAGAAGATTTACTGTTTGTGTTGTGGCTTTGATGCTGCAGGATTTTGCGCTTAGCATATACAACCTGAATGGATCATCGACGAGCAAGAAGGTCACCTGCAGCAACAGCTTTTGTTATCATCGTAATAACTGCCTTGGTACATTTAGCCATTGCCCCTACTCGGTTTCTTATCTCTCATCCGAGACCTCAACATCTGGAATACTGGTAGAGGATATCCTGCACTTGAAAACAGATGACAATGAAGAAGACTTTGTTCAGGCATATGTTGTGTTCGGGTGAGTTTAGCAATTTTTGGTGATAGCATTTTTGGTGTTCAACGCAATCTTCTGTAGTAGTATATAGATTCAGCACTTCAGTTTAGATAGGAGTATCTGATAAAGGTGCAATTTTAAGTGTGCAGCTGTGGACAAGTTCAAACTGGTTCTTTCCTGGATGTTGCAGCTCCTAATGGGTTATTCGGGCTTGGTTTCGAGAAAATATCAGTCCCGAGTATTCTGTCCCAGGAAGGATACATAGCAGATTCTTTCTCCATGTGCTTCGGGCACGATGGAGTAGGAAGAATTAACTTTGGAGACAAAGGGAGCCTAGACCAGGAAGAAACCCCGTTCAATTTGAATCCATTGCAGTAAGTGGTAATCATATACCTAATTACCGCTTCATGAAAATAAGTAGTTTTCTTTGCTTCTTTCATTCATCATTCTCTGAACCCTGTTACCTGGTGTGTCTTTACTGGAATTGCAAAGCAGCCCGAGATACAATGTCAGCGTAGCACAGATTCGCGTTGGCACTAATATTATTGATTCTGAGTTTGCGGCACTTTTTGATACCGGAACTTCCTTCACATACCTAGAAGACCCGCCCTACACAAAGCTTACAGAGAGTGTAATGATTCATATTCTTAATCTGTATAGCCAGGACTGAATTGAAGTTTTATCCTACTCTGCTTATTTTTCTTTTGTTGTCGTCTTCCCTTCAGTTCCACTCTCAAATACAGGATCCACAGTACGCTCTTGATCCAAGGATCCCCTTTGAGTATTGTTATGAAATGAGGTCAGACTAAGATACTATGATAGCTTTTGTTTTTTCTTTGTTTTCGCTTCTTGTGTCAGGGTCCTTATTGTCTTTATCTTCGTTTTGCACCCGATATTGACAGCCCTAATTCCAGTACTAGTTTGGTTCCTACTATGAGCTTAACCATGAAAGGCGGAGGTCATCTGGTCATCTATGATCCAATAATTGTCATGTCCATGCAGGTATACTTAATCTTCGTATATTTCACATACAACTCTCTCCCCCCCCCCCCCCCCCCCCCCCCCCCCCCCCCC
>NC_044918.1:4834867-4843416 GCF_003576645.1 Ipomoea triloba
CCCCCCCCCCCCCCCCCCCCCCCCCCCCGCAATAAATCCTGTTGTAGGATTAGGACATATTTTGTTCCCAGCACTAAATTCTATCCTGCCCGATAATTTTCAGAGCCAACTTATATACTGCCTCGCTGTTCTGAAGAGCCAAGATTACAATATAATTGGGCGTAAGTTTCTTGATTTCAAAATCTTGGCTCATCCTGATTACACAGCATCATCCCTCTAACAAAGCATAATTGCTAATGTTGTTACTGTCTTTTTGTATTTCCCAGAAAACTTTATGACAGGATACCGGTTTGTGTTTGATCGAGAAAAGGCTACTCTCGGGTGGAAGAAGTTCGACTGTGAGTTCTCTGCCCTATCCATCCAAATTCCCACAGTACAATTTCCAAAACAAGGAATGAAATTTATGTCTGTTGGTAACTAGTCGAGTAGACCTAATTCCTAGAGTTTACGGTTCTCACACAGGTTACGACATAGAGAAGGCGTCCATGTCCCTAAACAAAACCAGCGTGCAACCGGCTGTAGCTGTTGGAAACGGCACCGCCATAGAATCAGATGGAAAGAACAATTTTGCTCAAAAATCATTTGCATTCCCAGTTTATCAAATGCCTATTTTTGGTCTGATCTACTCCTGCCTAGTATTTCTTGTCCTCCTTGTATAGACACACTCATAGTCATATCTATCTGTTGAACATAGTACTAATCACTAGCTTAGGTAGAATTTATTGTTTTCTGCAGTTTTTGCAGGCCATTTTGATCCTCCTGGACATGCTTTGTAGATATAATGTCAATATAAATGACAAAAAATATGTTCCTCGGCTTGATTCTACGAGCATTGTTTTTACCTTAATAAGATATTCCTGCCTTCCTGTATCTGTTAGTTATATTGAGTTACGAATAATCCAAGGCAGAAGCTATCCCGAACTGTGTTAATTACATGACTAACCATTCCCGCAATCACTAGAGCTTTAGGTAAAAGATAATTAAGATTGAAACTGAATATTGTACTACAGAAGAGATTTCCTTGGAAGGCAATTACTTTAGTACTGAGAAGTTATACCAAACTGATACTATATGCAGGAAATAAAAATAAAGCAGTTGACTTACAATCTAAGAGTAGTTTTCGGTTGAGTACGCTCCATCACTGATTGATTTTAACTTGTAGACGTCGTTCTGCAATTGTGTCGTGTCGTGTCCAAAGTGATCTCAACTAATTGGATATCGCCACTCAATCCGGATGCCTTGTGTGCTGGCATGAACGAGAACCCGTCGAGAAGCTTCACACACTTCAACCGCCACTTCACCATCAAGAACTCAATCAAGTGATGCCCACTGTGCATTGTTTAAACAGAAAACACATTACCTGTTAAGAAATGGGAACCAATAGTAGATCCAAAAAAAGGGGGCAATTGCAATTTGCAAAGGAAAGACAAGTACCTTCTATTGTGATATGAAGTTACAAAACTGGATGCTTGAGAATTCTCGAGCAAAAATGTCACAGTAGCAAAGAGATCATCGAAAGCTTGACAGACCATACAATATATCAATTCAGCTTCAGTTGACAGATGCAAGAAAGTAGAAAAATGATTTTTTTTTTTAAACGCATTCTACCATTTGCATCATACAGCACATCAGCTCCAAGGATAATATTCGGGTGCAGATCAAAGACATATGAATCCCACAGGCCCCATGTAAGACCCATAATCTAGGAGACAACATGTAAATAGTAGTCAATAGGCCTGTTGATAAAAATCCTGTAGACTTATATGCATAAAGTAGTAAAGTTCAGTCATCCTGTATCCCGTCTGGCAGTTATACTACTAAACAGCATAATAACAATAAAACCCCAGAAGAACAAGAAATTTCAATAATAATACTCCTTAGAAGAGAAGTACCAAAGAAAAAAGGCATAGATACTAATTTCACACTCCTGGCCTCTCCCTATTTGCATTATACATTTCATGCTTTTTATCTTTTTTGGATGACGAGGGAAACCCGTAGCCACTACCCAAGGGTGTGCACTACGTAAACCCCGCCTTGTGACCCTAGCCGGCAAAGGACCACAATGAAGTAAACCAGCCTAGGTTGCCCATAACTGACCGGCACAAACCAAGAAGTCCAATAGGTCACCCCCATTAGGAGTCTGAAATTGTAACCTTGTGATTACCAAGTCAACAACCTGACCAACTTGGCTGGGGTTGTCCTACAATGAATGTCAAGTTTTTGGGGAAACACGGGTATTTTCCAATTATGTAACAAAGATTCAATTTGCATAATATGATGCTTCATATTCAAATTATCATATCTTAGTTAAAACTAAGTGAAAATTTAGCCATGGCACATAAGCTGGGACATAGAGAGTATCCCTGCAGCATATACTAAGAAATTTTAACTTCTTTATTTTATTTTTGAAATTTAATATACAGATTTATGACTATATAATATATTTCATGCATCATGGGTATTCATGACAAACAAAGCAACATGGTTTACCTTACACTTGAGATTATTTAAGTCACACTGTCTTCTCATATGAGCCAGGACCTGCAGATCCATGAACAAAGAACTATAAGAAACAGAAACATACCAGCTAGCTCTACATGGAAACACAAGCCAGGTATAAACTAGTGCCAAGTGATTTTCAAAGAAAATAAGAAGAATATAAGGTACTGAAAATTTCTTCAACAAACGTGATTTTCTTGCGCTATATTTTTGCAGTTTCATGCCAACTTCATTATTATTAACTTTAAAAGAAGATATCAAGCAGGAAGGCGATGATGGTGGGAAGGTAGGAAATAATACAAAGAGCAAGAGCATAGTGCAAATTTACTGGTTAAGAGCAGATGGATTCACGATCCAAACTTCTATTTTACTTGAACAACCAAACAAGTTTGAAACTGGGGGGCAATGCAACCTCATTTGCTAGAAAAGTTCGTCTGTGCCATAGACAATATCATGCTTTTCAGATGACAGACTTCCTCTGCATTTTTCTTCTGCAATTCACTCCGCAACAATGAAGATGAAGACAGCAACTTGGTTTTATTGGCTTGTTGACAAAGGTAATGGTGTAATTTAAAAAATAAAAAATAAAAAATAAATCCCAGGAAACTTAGAACCCCGCCCCATTAGTGGTTCCACCAAAACAAGAAAGTGATTCCCCAAGAATTGCTACTTTGTAGGGCAATGCCATGCTTGTCAATCACTTTCTACCCAATCAAATTCACTGGAAAATGATTTACTTTACATTTTACCAACACCCTCTTAGAGTTTGAAACAATCTCGGTGCTGAACCTATTACAATCCTTAACTAGAATTTCAACCTATGTTCCATGAAAGGTTTAACAATCTTGCACTGCAACTCAACTTTTCATATAGTAAACATACCTTGCACATTCCCATTGTTGAAGAAACCAGTCACTGGTAAAAAATGAAACAATAATCATCATTAATTATCTTAAACCCACACCTCAGGTCTGTTTGCATCGTCTGTCAGCGTGACATCTGCCCCCACTTTTGCAGCAACTAATCCAGGCAATGAAGTTCCTGCACCAAGCTGTAGAATCAATAATCAGGTTATCAGCTTGGTAGCCTGGCAGGTTCTAAGTTCGAGCCTATTAACTTTCTTAATTTGAATCTGTCAATTATGAGCAAACTAGATTGTTTTAATTCTTAGTCATTTGACAACTAAAATCACAATGAGTTGCACCCTCATATAATAATTGCGGTTTTTCTTGTCACTCAACAAAAAATATGCACATTTTGAAAATGAACCTATTAAAGCTTTCTTCTAGAAGAAGAAGAAACTATGCGTGAACTATACCTCCACAACGGCGGCGCCGGAAAAGCGTGATCTTTGTTGCCAAACGTACTCCGCTAGAATAACACTGCACGGCCACACGAACAGCCCGTACTCTTCTTTCATGTTCTGATGAGTAAACAGCCAGAGGGGGATAGGCTATACTTAGATTCTGGAAAATTTTGCGGCGTTTTGTACAATAGAGGGGAACTAAAGACAGATACTAGCCTCAATAATGGTGATGGAGAATCCATCCTCTGTATCCTCAGAGTTTCCGAAATGGTGGCAGGAGAAAGTAGTCATTTCTTGTTGCGCCGGCGACGTCCCGGCAGATTCGTCGTCGTTTTCTCGTTTCGCCTCCATTCCGCCGGGCAGTTCCCGGTCCGGCATTCGCCTCTTTTCTCCATTGACAAGTTTAGAGGGTTGTAAAACGGACTGGTCCAACAGAAACCTTAATGGGCCAGCATTTCTTAAGGCCCATAGGTCCATTATCGTTCATCCATAGTCCATACTCTTTTCACAAAAATGTGAAATTCTCATGGATAGGTTAGCTCGAAGTTCAGTCCAGGCTTGAATCGTTTGGCTTGGCCCAGTTCGTTTCATTTGCTATAATAGGTGGACTAAATCTACCTCGTTTGTTTTCAAAAAATCTACCTCGTTTTATATTATAGACAAGGTTGAACTTTGATTTTTAGTCTATGGATCGATCCGGTTCGGTCCGTACATTTTTTAAAAGATATCTTATACATAGAGTGACACTTGCGTGACATCGTCTCACACAAGTCGGACCGGACCAACACAAGCTCGTTCGTTTGATACCTCTGACCTAGGTCCCTACACATCAATTTCACAAAACAGTAAATTACGAATACTTAGTGGCTTATTAAGTGGAGTCCACCACAAATCCACAATAAATGTAATTCCAACATTGTTATTGTCAACCAACATGGTTAACGTTATGGTTCAGTACCTCGTCCCTTAAATATAAGGTAGTCTTCTACCACTTAATGTACTCGTCGGCTGGAGGATATCTTTGGGCAAACCAAAAAAAACATTGTTATTGTTAGATTAGGTATGTGTCCTTGGACACAGTTTACCACTTTAAAAAATTGCCCGCGGGCAGTTCATCCTTACGGTCATTGCGTCTTCTGGAACACGCCTTTCATCAGTCGACACTGCGAGTCATCACACCATTCCAGACACCAGAAAAATCAAGAAATAGAGAGAGAAAGTTGCCGGAGGGCTCTTCCATGGCATTTGCTCACTACTTAGTTGCAGTTTCTCCTTCACTTAAAACCTCAAAACCTCATTCTCGAACCTCAATTCTAACCCCATCCTTCTCTTCTTCTCTGTCCAATTCCTTGCTTAAGTTAAAGTCTCGCAATCTTACATTCCTTCCCAAACTCTATCGAACTGGGCAAAAAGGTATCGCTAATTTCATTGCTTTAATTTCGCCAATTTTCTCATAGTTTCTGAAAACCCCGTTAACTGTTCATAATTTCTGGTACATGTCTAGTGTGCAGTAGGTTTTGTGTATTTAACTTAATTTGCATGTATAAAGATTGGCTGATCAAGAATCAAGCTTTAACCTTTAAGCCAGTAATTCAGTAAACTTTAATTTACAGTCTAATGGTGTGAATTGGTCAAATTGTTGACTGTTATTGCCCTTTGAATTGTTAATTTACTGAAACTTTTTGTTCCAAAAGCTCTAGGTTAAAGAAATGAATGAAATGTATCCTTTTTTAGTATCTAGGTTGTCCGTAGCTGATTAGTTCAAACCAAAAATTTCAATAGACTGCTTCACGGGAGTTAAACTTGTAACCTTGTGGTTGTCAAGAACTAACTTGGCTAGGGAGGAAATGTATCTTTGATTTTATAGGAAGAGTTTTGATTTTTGTGTGCTAGCTCTATGGATGTAAGCTTGAGGATATTTAAGAATTTGGAACATAGGACAAATGATGTTTTTTCTTAGACAATGAACGTGCAGTTATATGCTGCATACCTGTAAGTTGATGGATTATGTTTTCGTCTATGGTGTTATTGTGGATAACTTATTTAATGTCTAAATGTGCAACTGTTTCCAGTAAAAGCTAAGGCCCAAGTATCAGAGGCCACTTCAGCTGCAGATGCCTTTACTAATTTCAAGCATCTACTCTTACCAATCACCGATCGGAACCCTTATCTCTCTGAGGGTACAAGACAGGTTTACTTCATCTCTCTCTCTCTCTCTCCCGAACCCCCAACATAAAAAGAAAAGGAGAAAAGGAAAAAAAGGGCATAATGTTCTTAGGAACTCCCATTGTAACTATGAAGATGCTGGAATCGTTTGACTTTCTGTCTCTAATGCTCAGATGCATGTAAATATTATGCTGACCCAGTTTCCTGCTCTATGCACTTGGGCCTTGAATATTACCTCTTTTTTTTTGCTTAGTAGCTTTTCTTTGTTCTAAGTTTCACAGGTGAACACAAACTGGCTCTATTTGTTTCAGGTTTAGTGGTTTAGGTATCGTTGTTAGTGTATATATTCTTTTGGGTTGACTTATCCTTGTTCGTGTACTTATTCTATGTTTTTATTAATTTTTGCTTTTTTGACAGGCTGCAGCTACTACTGCTGCTTTGGCGAAGAAGTATGGAGCGGACATAACAGTTGTAGGCATGTCCCTTCATAGTTTACTCTGCATTGTTGAATAGACGCATTGTAGAATCTAAACTACAGACACTTTACTGGTATACTGTCCTTTAGTGCAAGTTTTCAACCAATGTAGAGCTTATGTTCTTTGCAGTTATCGATGAAAATGACAAAGCATCACTGCCGCAACACGAAACCCAACTATCAAGCATTCGCTGGCACTTATCAGAAGGTGTGTGTTTAGTTTTTTTTTACTGCTTTCTGGTCTTTTTATGGGACAAAAAGGGGTTGTTTGAATTTCACTCTAGGTCGGTGCTCAGGTATGAAAGAAGCATTGCAAACACTTTTATGTGCTCATATTGCTTAAACAGAACAGCTACTTGACATGTCTATTCTGCTTGCGTGTTAAACTAAAATTGGTAATTGACTTCATTCTTCTTGGCGATGCTGATTTGACTACTATATCATATTGTCAATCAGTAGTTAGGCAAAAACACAGGGTTTAACTTTTATTCCCATTACAAAATGACCAAAACAAACAATGGAATAGGTTTATTCCAAGGAATGTTATTCCATTCGTGACCTATTCCATGAACCAAACATGCCATTAAGTTGTAGCTTGGGGGTAAGTTATACCTATTCCATTCCTGACCTATTCCATAGACTGGGTTCAAATCCCACCACTCTCATATCCCATAATATGTACAGAAAAGAAACATATAGCTCTAGAAATATATTTATTGTAAAGAAAACTCAGGAAAAGGGGCAGTTTTGCATATAGAACACATTTCATATCAATTCAGCCCTCCTTTAATTAATCAATATCGGTACATTTTGCATGCTCCTAGAGGCTTTACTAATACACTGCTTCAAATGATCGTATAGGTGGCTTCCAGGAGTTTAAGCTGCTGGAGCGATTAGGGGAAGGGAACCAGCCAACAGCTATCATCGGTGAAATTGCTGATGAGATGAACTTGGATTTGGTTGTGCTGAGCATGGATGCCATCCACTCCAAACACGTAGATGCAAACCTGCTCGCGGAATTTATTCCCTGCCCCGTACTGCTTTTGCCGCTATGAGAAAACACCCTTAAAACGCCATGAAACGTGACTTGTGATTTCATGGTCGAGAATGCAATCTTTACATCAAATGGCCCTGACAGTGTCTTGTTTACTCATTCTCTCCCAACTTTTCGACCGTTTTGGGTTCTGTTATCTGTTATGTTTGAAAATGCAGTCTGTTTTGTAATGTTCTGACTGTGTAATTGTCTATCCGGTGGTCTGATGTTTATAGAAGTGAAGGCATTGCTAGAAACCAGTTCAGACTTCAAATAGTAGAAGCACCTTCTTTATTGAGTTATTACAGTAGCACAATATATCCCACTAAAATGCTAAATATAAGGCACGGGCACAGGGTGTCTTATAATAGTGGCACCAAAATGAATGAACAAAAAACAATTAGGACAACTGTTTGGGTTTTGGTTGGACTCTTTGGGATTTGGGTGTAAAATTGTCCAACTTGGGGTTAATTGTTAAGTCTCAAAGTTTTTTTTTTCTTTTTAGATTAAGTCTTGAAGTTAGATTGGCTCGTTTTACCTTTTCAGGCACTTGGGCGGGTTTATTGAGTTCATAATACAATGAGTGGAATTGATATTACGATAAATGACATTTTTGTTATCTACATTTTTTTTCTCTCAATTATTCATGTATCTATATTATTCTCTTAATCTATACTATATATAAAAACAATTTCCTCCTCCCAAATTTTCTCCCCAAAACTTAGGAGTATTTTGGTAAAATCATTTATTTTATTTATTTATTATTTTATTATTTTATTAATTATCCATCCTATAATATTATTATGGTAATATATGATAATTATCCATCCTATAATATTATTATGGTAATATATGATGATGATAATATGATAATATGGTAATATTGTTAATATTAATGGGTGATGGGTGATTGGTGATATATAATTGATAATTGATAATATGGTATATGGTATTATTCTTAATATTAATATATTAATATATAATATATTAATATATACTAATATTAATTAATTAATTGGTGATTATTTTAAAAAAGAATAATTAATTGGTGATTGGTGATTAGTGATATG
>NC_044918.1:4846143-4848205 GCF_003576645.1 Ipomoea triloba
ATTATAATAATAATAATAATAATAATAATAATAATAATAATATAATACTCCGTAGTAATAATAATCTAAAATTCTTAATATAATTTTCCTAATAATAATAATAATAATAATATAATAATCCATAAGTCTTAATATAAGTTTGTAACTAAATTTTCCTATTAAATTTGTTTATAAAGGTAATTATAAATATAGAATTGAGAAATTCCTATGATATTTTATTTAATTGATATTATTCCTAATATATTTTATCTAAAAGGCTTCCTTCCTTTTTTATAACATTGTTCCATATGTTAATCCGTTTAATATGCTAATCTATATAGGTAATTACCATATACTATTTACCATCTAAATAATCCGTGGTAATTACACTATATTTAACATCTAAATTTATTATGGTCATTAAACATAGAGATTTCATTCTTACGATAATTTTATATATTTTTACTTCAGATAATGTCAATTACCCGTGCATTTCATTTG
The DNA here is from genome assembly GCF_003576645.1 of Ipomoea triloba. NCBI lineage: Eukaryota > Viridiplantae > Streptophyta > Magnoliopsida > Solanales > Convolvulaceae > Ipomoea > Ipomoea triloba. The sequence continues at coordinate 4,846,624 of NC_044918.1, forward strand.
ATTACTTTTGAATAAAATCTTAAAAATTATGACAACTAATGAATTAATATTGTTGTTCGTAATATGAATTTAATCAAATCAGTTAACGAAATTGATAATACACATATTACATCCATAATTAGAGGAGATTAACAAAATTATGATAATTATTTCAATTCACGTATTATTATGCTAATTCACATATTATTACATCCATACAATTATGTAAATTATTTCAATTCACAGATTATTACACATATAAAATTATGCTAATGGTTACTTTGGAATAAAATCTTAATAATTATGGTCATTGAGAAATTAGTTCAANTAAAAAAGAATAATTAATTGGTGATTGGTGATTAGTGATATGCTAATATTGTTATATATTAATATTAATTAATTTATATATATTAATATTAATATTAATATTAATTAATTAATTGGTGATTGGTGATTAGTTGTTATATATTAATATTTATATTTATATAGATTGATATTGATATTAATTAATTAATTGGTGATTGGTGATTAGTGATATGATAATCTATATCTATATNTTAAAGAAAATTAAACATACACATATTACGTTCATAATTAAACAAAATTAAAATATACATTATTTTTTAATTATAATATATACTCCTTAATTACCATACTTATTCATAATACATGGACGTCATAATTAGCATAATATTAATCNTCTATATATATTTATATAATTGACATGTAATTAACTATATTATAATGAAAAAATTATATAATATTGTAGTAAAATTTTTACATGTCAATCATCTATATTTACATAAAATTAAAATTAATTATACTTTCCTTTTGAAAAATCTTCCATATTATGTTTATCCTCCACTATATAATGATGAGAAATGACTCTTCTCTCACAACGTACCAATATCTATGCTCTCACTATTAGTTAGAGATCTATAATCTGTAATTCTACGAAGTCGAAGATCGAACTTTAACACGCGTAGAATTGTTATGGTATGCGGTATGATTTAATTTTTAGTTGATTCATTTTGCATGTTGGAGATCCTTATGGTGTAGTCTGCATTCCATAGAGTATTTTGTAGTACTGTGATTTAGTTTGATTTTAACAGCTCAATATNTTATTCATAATACATGGACGTCATAATTAGCATAATATTAATTTATAATATATATAAAAACATAAGAATAGTAAAGGCATATTTTAAATTTTAAACAATAGTAAAGGTAAATTAAAAATAGAATGAAAATATTTCAATAATAATATTCTACATTAGTAATTAAAAATAGAACAGAAATTAGGTAAAAATACCAGTGGATCTATTATTCTAATTGACTAATTAACTGGAAAAAAAATCGACTAAAAATGAATCTNTTCTTCATTTTATAAAAAATGGTGCATTGGAAGCTAAACATGGTCATTGTATCATTGATTGTTGATTCCAATTATTATTAATTTTTATCATTAATTGCACAATACTAATTCACACTTATTAGTTAAAAAATGGTGATTACTATACTTGAATAAATGAAATAATAATATTAAATTTTGTAGCCTCGATTTAAAATCTATTATGTTAATATAATAATAATAATAATAATA
>NC_044918.1:4848341-4883092 GCF_003576645.1 Ipomoea triloba
AAAAAAAATCGACTAAAAATGAATCTGATGTTACTAATTGATTGAATATATAAAAGGAAATGAATATTAATAATTGACTGTAAATAAAAAAATTATCCATAATTAACTAAAATGCAAAAGGAAATGGTCATATCATTGCAATTTAATTAAAAAAGGAAAACATTCTAAATCATAACTAATAAAGGCATATTATAAACAATATTAAAGATAAATTAAAAAAGGAACGGAAATTAAAAATGAAACGGAAATATTTCAATAATAATATTCTACATCATCAATTAAAAATGGAACGAAAATTAGGTAAATATTACTACGTAATTCTTTTCATTTTTCCTAGATAAGGTTGCCTGATATTAATTTACACATAACAATCGGCACTAATAATTAAAAAAAAATTAAAAAAATAGAAGAACTGCCGGAGACGTCTATTTTTTTTTTAAAATTTTATTATTATTATTATTATTTAATTATTTTAATTAAAATTATTTAAAAAGTTTATTTTAAATTTAGTAACCACCATGTCATCACAATTGTAGGTAAACAGGTCAATTTGGACTTTTTTTTTTTTAAAACATGTCAATTTGTACTTAATTGCATGAGTTTATATAGTTCAGGAATCCAATTGCATTCTTTTTGAGTTCGATGGCCTAATTGCAGTTTTGTGTGTAGTTCAGTGGTTTATTTGACCATTATTTCGAGAAAAATGATATTACTAATTGATTTAAAATATAAAAAGATCGTAATCTATATTCTATAATATATATAAAAGTAAAATCCTCCTATTTCATTCCCCGCCTAAACTTTTGTAGTCAATTAATGAAATATTTTATTGGTCAAATAATTAATAAAACTTATTTGTTAAAAAAATGTAAAATAGAAATTAACTAATATCTATAAATTGATAATATGTATACTCACGTATCAACACTATTAATAAAAGTAAAATCATTTATCGGGAAAAGAAAAGGATATTACTAATTGACTGAAAATTATTTAAAAACTTTAATAGTTAATTATACTTTCCTTTTAAAAACTCTTAAGTTATTTAAACTTTACAAAAATTAATTGAACATGGGTTGTTAGATTTTTATAATAATCAAAATTAATTCATTCAAATATGGAGGAGGAAGATAAAACTAAATGCAATATGGGAAAAATGAATATACTTAAAGTATAAAAGTATAATTACACATATATTAGTGTAATTGACTAATAATAATTGCCTAATAATTATTATGACAATTAAGTTAAGCATTGGTCGTTGAATTTATTTTTATAATAATTACAACTAATTTATTTCTCATTTTCTCGTATTTATTTTAGTAATAATATAATTATATAAGTCATAATATAATTATATAAGTCATATTACTTATAGATCTTTTTAAGATAATTTTAGACAAACAAGTCATATATTATTCAATTAATTGAGTAATATTTTTGTACTAATCTTATAATCAAATAAATGTACACGTTCAATATTAGAATTTTTTATAATTTCATCTTTATTTTTATTATCTCAATATATAATAAAAAAAATTATCCACGCCCGGGTAATTGGACAATTATTTGTTCTAAATTAAAGGAAAACATCAGAAAACATAATCGATCCAATCAATTTCATCAATTGCGCTATATAATATTCGATGTTATAATATATATAATTGTATATTGATCCAAATATTCTTTAAATATTATAACAAATCCATTCCGTGCAACGCACATGCGAAAATACTAGTTATTGTAAAAGTGAATAAATGACATTTTTGTTCCATATCTAACAAATTATTTCATATATGGGAGAATCATAATAAATGAAAAAAAAAAACATCATTTGCAAGGGCAAATTATTGGTCCACACAGTTGTGTGGACCATAATAAAATGTACATTTTTAATGTACTAAATGTACATTATTTTTGTACTATAAAAATAATGTACATTCAGTACACAAATAATGTATGTTTCATAAATACAATGTACATTATTTTTATATTGAATGTACATTATTTGATAGTATAGTTCACACACCTGTGTGGACCATAATGATTGGGTGGAAAGACCCTGGGCTGTGGGCTTAGGAACGATACGTCGAGCGGTCACCGACGATATGCTTTGGTTCGTTTTGGTCACGTGGGGTCTGTTTGTTTTGGTCACGTGGGATCCGTCACTTGCCAACTGGCTGATACCTGGGACCCCACAACATGGACGGAAAATACCTCCCCTCGCTCGCTTTTCTCAAATTTTGTTCCCTATCGCGCTACTAAACGCATCCTTAATGTGGAGTTTTTGACAGGTTGTGTGAGGCTCATTGTAAGAGGAGAATTGCGCCTCACGTGCGCGAGGCACAATTCTCGCACATGTCTGGGCGCATAAAACCAAAATTTTGTTATTATTTTTTTTTTTTAGAGATTTTGATTTTATTATTTTTTTCCTCTACTCTTATTTTATTTTTTCTAATCACACCTACAAAATCTCCTTAAAAATCAATCACTATTGAGGAAGTCCTTATCCAGTTAGCCCCCAAACATACCACCACTTTTTCAAACGGACTCACTGGCTAAGCTGACCCCTTAGCCCACCAAACTTCAATTATCCTTTAGACCGTCTCTCATGGACCCATCAAAAGTTTATTCATAATTTATTGATATTTACATGACTAGAAGGGGAAATTAAATCTATTTTAAGATTTACAAATCAACTGAATCCAATAATAATAAATTATAAATTAATTTCAATTAAATTATATACAGTGGTGGTTACATGATCGAATTCGGTGGTAGATTTTTTTATTCTTTGTTTGAAAAATATTTGAAAAAAATTTAGAACAAATATTATCTTGTAAAAGATCATGAATATTTAAAAAATTTAATAAAATTTGAGCATAATTTAATTTGAAATATAATTATCTAGCATTGTAATTAGAATATAAAAAGATCAGGATAAAAAAATGTAACAAAATTTGAAATATAATTATCATGAATTGTAATTAGAATATAAAAAGGACAAGATAAAAAATTTAACAAAATTTGAGATTTGAAATATAATTATCCAGCATAATAATATTTGAATAAAGGGCAAGATTTGCCATTAGGGTATAAAAAATAATATTTGAATAAAGTCCAGGCTGCAATGAGCTGAAGGGTAATTTTGTAAACGTAGAATAGAAGAACCGGTTTTGTTGTTGTTAGTAGTAGACAGAGAAACAACTACTCCGTAATGTAGAGGAAAAGGACTAAAACAAAACGTAGTAGTAGAGGAGAGGAGAGGAGAGGAGAGGAGAGAGAGAGAGAGAGAGTCCTCCTCTTTGTGCTGTTGTGACGGTGCGGTTGAAGCGCTCGAGACCGATTGCCTCTTCACGGAGCTATTGGATTCGATCTTTCTTACTGATCGGCCTAAAATCTTTTATCTTGGGAAAGTTCTAGTTTCCCTTGAACTCCTGATTGATTTGATTCTTTTTATTGTTTGGAATTTGTTATTTCGTTTGTTTATGATCTTTAGGCTAGAAGATTTTACTCTGATTTTGAAACCCTAATTTGGAAGCTTATATCAATTTTTGGATTTCCAAACCCTAATTTTCATTGATGGCCACCGCTTCCTCTAACCCTACCTCTCCTGCACTAAACGCCGCCGCCGCCGCCGCCGGTGGGGTCAGTAGTCCCAAGTCTCGGCGCTGGACTCAGATAGTTGGCGAATCGGAATTAGTAGTACCTGTGGTGATCCCTCCTCAATGCCCGCCTTCTCCTTCGACTAGTGTTGCTCAAGAACACATGGAAAGCGTCTCTGGTTGGGCAACTGGGAATTCGCCTCTGCAGGATACTGCTACTGAAGCTCAGCCTGAGAGCTTTGAGAATAGTGACAGTGGCAACAATGCAGTAAAGAAGCCAGCTTGGAACAAACCTAATGGTTCTACAGAGGCTGGCCCTGTGATGGGGGCAGTGTCTTGGCCTGCCCTCTCGGAATCCACAAAGGCTTCTCCAAAATCTGCTTCTTATGATCCCCTAAAAACCCCATTGGATGGTTCAGTCCCTCCACCTCAGGTTATCCCCATTTACATGCAATTAAAACAATGCCATATCCTTTTTAGCTTTATTTTCTTTTATATTATATGTTGCTGAAATATGTCATTCATAGTTGTACTATTCTTTCATAACTCTTTTTTAAGTCTTCACTGCAACTTTTGTACATAACTAACATACTTGTTTTTTCTTCAAAAAAAAAACTAACATACTTGTTTTTATTCTTATTATTGAGCTATTCACTTTTGCATTTTTTGTGTGCATATGTTAGGGCACTGGCATAGCTCCATCATCTTCACCTAAGCCTGTTCATACTAATAATACAACTACTCCAAATTCAACTCCAAATCATGTCCCTGCACGTCAGAGATCTAATAAGCGTGGTGCTGGTGGGAACTCGAGCAATACTGCATTAGCGAATGGCAGTGTGTCTCAGCCGCAGCAACCACAAAGTTTGGTGGTGGAAATGGCACCTAATAGTGCTGGAAAGCCCGGTGTGGAGCCATATGCAAGAGATAATGTGCATAGGGATGGTGGACAGAGGGGAGGATTTGGGTCCCAATCTATTGGTGGGAATGAGAACCAATACACACGAAGTTCACCCAGAAAGGGTAATGGTAGACCACGCCCTCGGGGGGATGGATCTTATCACCATGGTCATGGTGGTGGGCGTGATCAAGAACGTGGAAATCAGGATTGGAATGCTAATCGAAGTTTTGGCAACAGAGATGCTCACTTGCAGCCACTGAGGGTGCCTTCTAGACCCTTCCTACGTGTGCCTCCCCCTTCCCCTCCTTTTATTCCCCCACTCATGCCTATGCGTCCTTTGGGCTCTCCTATAGTTTATCCAGGTGAATTTTATTGTTTTTGAAGTTCTTTTCTTAGATTTGTGTCTATTTACTGATACATAATAAATCTACAGAAGTTCCTCCTATGTATTATGTACCGGGGCCACATCCAGATTCACTAGTAATGCCTATGCTTGCTTCTCCGCCACCTGGCCCACCGGTGTTCTATCAATTTCTAGATCCCCAATTGCTTTCTAAGATAGTAAATCAGATAGAGTATTATTTCAGGTAGTTTCTTAACTAGGCATTGTTTCTTTTTTTCTTTTTACAGGGCAGTTTTAGCTTATATTTAAAAGATGCTTCCTGAATACAAATGGTAATGTTTAATTTGCATGTTCCCTGTTCCCATGCAGTAACGAAAATTTAATTAAAGACATGTATTTGCGGAAAGAAATGGATGATCAAGGCTGGGTTCATGTCAGATTAATAGCCAGCTTCAAGAAAGTGAGTTGAGTAGGTTAAAGGAAGTGTCAGTGAAAATATTTTTGTTTCTATTTAGATCCTAAATCACAGTTTTACACTTTATTTACTGTCAGCATTATATATTTATGTGTTAGTTTGCATTTTAGTTTTAAAACTGAAGTTGATCTCTGTAATGAACTGATGAACATAGCTTATCTAGTTTGCTTTCTTGGAGATGTCAGTGACATTTGCATCTTCCATCTGACCATGTGGGTTGTGCGGTTATACTGTTTTGTTTTGCTGTTCTTTCCATTTTGTTATACACCCATTGTATTCATACATGAAAGTATTATTTTATATCGACTGCTATAAGTATATATCTTTATTTATATGATAATGTTTCTACTAGTTTAGACAAAAATGAATTTTCAAATTAAGGAATAATGAGCTATGCATATATGCCATGCCTGTGTGTATGCTGTTCAGTTGCATGTCATGCATAAATGCATACATGCATATTGACATATAATAGACCCAATTTGTTTCCATTTATGTATTTTTTGCATATTGTTTAAGTAAAAAAAAATTGTTTTCATGTTGTGATATGTACTCAAGCTCCTTATTTTTGTGTTTTTGCATCTTTATGCATGGTTACGTTGTACAGCATGTTGAAAATTCCTTATAGCACGAAGAAAAGGACAAAACCTTATTTACTATTATTGTTTTGCTTTTGATACCTATTAGCGCACCTGTATACCAATCTAAGTTTCAAATATTATATGATAGTTTAGGAAACTGGTTGATATATACCGTGTTCTACTTGAAATTGTGTTACTGAGGTCAGTTAGGCTATTTCTTCCATCAATTAGATGTCATTGGTACGTTAAGATTATTGGATATGGTTCTCTATGATTTGTATTTGCAATCTTGGGCCAAATGTTCTAGAAAATTTATGTTCTATTTCTTCACCTTGGCTGTTGAACCTCTCATTACGTGCATTTTTGGTTTGAGTCGGATTTCGGAAGTGTATTTCTTTTGTATGTCTACCTGATAGAGTGTTGTAGTGCATGTTTGATTATTCTTGAAGCTCACTTTTTGGGATGAGTGTATCTTAAATCTTTCTTTCTTGTATATTGGTGCATGTTTAAGAGATATATTTTAATCTTATGCTGCGAATACTAGTTTATATTCTGTCAATGTATAGGTTGCAGAGTTGACGGATGATATACAGCTCATAATGCATGCTATACGAACTTCAACCGTGGTAGAAATACAGGTATGACTGCTCTTTCCTTTAGACAATTTAACTAAATATCTACGCTATTCTTGTAATTGCATAAGTAGCTGTATTACCCTTGAAGTAAACTGGATGTGTCTGAATCTGGCAATGGTTAATTTGATTTACTATGCAACATGTGAAGCCGTGCTTTTTGGAATGTGTCTACTTTTTGTGCTCTTACCTAGACATCATCTGTAGGAATAACATTAAATGTATATAGGTTGCTGTGCGTGAAGTTGTGATCTATATCAGTGAATACATTTTGTTATTCCTCCATGAATAAATGTAGACATTTTGTTATGCAGGGTGAAAAATTGAGGCCACGAAATGACTGGAAAAAGTGGATCTTGCCACCGTCCGTACAATATTCGATTTCAAGTCCTCAATCTGTCCGAAGTCCTGGTTCTGATGTACTTAGCCAGCATTTTCAGGGCGTCACCTTGGATGAGAAAAATGCTAATGAACATGAACGCGGTAATGCTGAAGCACATCTTAATAGATCATCATCGGAGGTAAGTAATTCATCGGTCAATACCAACTGGAAGTTGGAGGAACTAAGACTAATTGTCGTGGTTTTTGTTTGCAGTAGAAGAATAGCCAAGTTCAATCTTGACGAGTGCACTCAGATTCTTTTTGAGGGACAGCGCTGACTCACAAAGAACCTTGGTGCGCAAATTGGACAACCAAACAAGAAAAAAAGGAGAGAAAAGAAAAGAGAAAGAGAGAACGATTTATTATTACTAAGAATAAAAGAAAACACAGAAGATAGAGGATTAAACCGAGTTGGAAGCTGGTTGTTTGACTTGATGGGATGTATATTTTGTTTTGTTTTGGACAAAGTGTTGCCCTATTAATTATTCCGTGACTGTGACTGTGTTATTACTATTTTATCCAACACAAGAGTTTTGATTTTGGTTGTCCATGTGAGACCCATTGCTGTTGCTTTTCTTTGGGGTTGTTTTAGCATCTATTATACCTGCTTGGATAAAAGGTAGGATGAATAGTCTGCCTTTTTACCAAATCACAATACTGCATTGTAGTCTGGCTAGCTAGAGCTGATGTTGTCTTGTTTTGTAGATTTAGAGACTACTAGTATTACTTCATGTCTAGGGTAATATTGGTCAATAGGGAATCTGCTATAGTGGTTTTTCAGGTATTTCGATTAGTGAGACCAATTTGGGTTCAGTTCAAGTTAAACCTACATTGTTACTCAGTGAGCTTGGTTCTTAGGACTATAGTGAAATTATCGATTTGATTATTGATTACCTTTTTAGCTTAATTAAGTCAACTTTAAAATGTTTGTTTAGTTCATTCTGTTTAATTTGAGGGTATTCTTGAAATTATCAATTTGGTCCTTGACTATCTGTTAATACCCTCGATTTAAGTAGATTTTTGACCAAGCGGAGGATCAAATTGGTAAGATTTTTAAAGTTGAGGATTTAATTAGACAAAAAAAAGTCATTGACCAAATTGATAGTTTTGTTATAGTCAAGAATCATTTTGATAATTAACTCGTTTTTTAACATGGTGTATCTCTACAGGAGTCAAACATTCAAGTAGTTCGCTTAGTAACTATCGCAAATTGTAAAAAGAATGTGAATTGGTTGGTTTCACCACATAAAAAGGGTCAAATTAGCCCTTGAACATTAGCCGAAAAGTCAATTAGGCCCCTAAACATTTAAAAAGTGCAATTAGGCCCTTTAACATGTAAAATTGGATCAAATAAGCCCAAAAACCGGTAAATGACCTGCCATTGCAAATCATTTACTGTTCAGGCAATAATCCGGCGACCGGCGCCGGTCGCCGGACTCCGGCGGATGGTCGCCTTCCACCATGGAAGGCGACCAAGGTCACCTTCCTCTGGTGGAAGGCAACCGCATTTGTCGCCTTCCCAGGAGGAGGGCGACGGTGGCAGTCGCCCTCCTCCTGGGATGGCGACCAGATCTGGTCGCCTTCCATGGCGGAAATGGCGTAAGGCAACCTTTTGGTTGCCTTTCGCCGGATTTTCCCCTGAACCCTAAATGACCTGCAATTGCAGGTCATTTACCGGTTTTTGGGGTTTTTTGCCCAAATTTTACATGTTAAAGAGTCTAATTGCACTTTTTAAATGTTCGGGGGCCTAATTGACTTTTCGGCTAATGTTCAGGGGCTAATTTGACCCTTTTCCCTAGTAATTATTAGATAAATATCATTATAAAAAATAGTACTCCGTATAATCAAAGATAAGTAAATTGAGATAGAAAGGGTGATTCAACTACAATGTATGTTCCTATTGAATACTCGTATTATTTATGTGGTATGATTTACATTGTCAACGTATAAATGAATAAAGTAAAATGCGAGTATATGTCTCCATTCTTGACAATTGAAGAGGTTACATTTAATTTTTTTTTATGGTCGAAGAGGTGACTTTAAAATATTATTTTTGTCACATAATTTACATGGTCAATGTACAAATGAATAAGAGAGTAAAATGGGAGTATATATATGCCCAATCTTTCTTGATGATTGAAGGGGTAACCTGAAAGATTCGACTAAGAAAAAACGCAGTGAAGTCCAGTCCACCTGCCCATCACTGTTTACTAGTTGCATAAATAGGAATCAGAATATCTGAACTTTTAATTTTTATTTTTTAAAAGTGAATGCATTCAAGAATCCTATTTGTGGCCCTCTTTCATTCTTATAAAGTACCGATTTTTACATCCCATTTGTGTCTCTATTTGTGAGCTCAAGAGAAAGAAATGGAAGTATTGTGACGTACACATTCACATAAAAGTTTATTATACAAATTGGTTATTCACACACAATTTTAGACCAAATTATGCGCCTATGAGAAGAACTGTACACTTCTACGCACAAACACTCAATGCCGTATACATTTGCAGAAAAGCTAATTACTAACCCCCATTGTTCGTCGTGACAATGAAAAACAAGTCTGAGTATCTCCAATAGTTTGGTTTTTGCACAAGATTAAAGAAGCCAAGTAGGAAAGATGAGGGGAGAAAAAAAAACAATAAAAAAAAAAAAAGAAAAGAAATAGTAATAAATGGGGGTGGTCGTCACTGGGCGCTACTGGTGAGTTTAACGCGAACCAGCTGCCTTTCTTTCTTTTTAATAACTTTGTGGGGCCCACAATAGTAGACAAAAACTTGATCATCTTACAAGAACCCAACCTCCTCTCTCTCTTCCATCTCTCACTTCCACATAAAATTTCATGCCTCAAAAATCTCACGAAAAACTATCCTAAAAACTCCATCGGAGATGCTTTTAAGTGAGGCTTATTGTCTACTAGACCAATAATTGAAATGATTTTTTTTTTCATATATTGAAAATAGAGCCAATTATCCACATAGAGACATAGAGTGTGTCAATATCAACATTTTATTTTCTAGATGTACTGCCCGTCACTTTATTTATTACTACTAGTTGCATACATTGAATTGGAATCAGAATATTTGACCACAAAGAGAAAAGCGATGCACCATGCACTCGACATTTCATTTTGTGTCCCTTTCACATTAATATAAAGTCATGGATCAAATTATATGAGTTTAAGATTATACAAAAATGATTTTAGATTCAATTAGGGCTGGAGCTATAAGTTTGTTATACGAGCTCGAAATTATAGCCTAAAAGAACTTTTTCGCAAGCCTTATCAAGAAATAGTGAAATCTTGTAATAAAATTTGAATTAATTTCATGGGGATAAGAAGTTGATTAATCGGAACTATGAAGGAAACGCGTTGTTATTATCAAATGGTCTATTATGTAAATTCAATATAGGCAAACTTAATCAAAAGATGTTGTATTGTCACTTTTTTTTTAGTGATGAGAACAACTTCCCATTCTTATTGGAGAGTGTGCACTATTAAATCTCACCTTATGACCCTAGCCAACAAAGAATTATTTAGTGACGAGAAAAACTAGCAATTACTATGTTGAGAGTATGCACGAGCCGGGCTAAACGCTACATTGTGACCTGAACTGGCAAATGACTACAAAGAGTAAATCAACCTAGTTGTTCATAGCTAACCAGTTCAAACAAAAAAAGTCAATAAATTGCCCCTCTGAGAACTAAACTTAAAGCATTATAATTACTAATAATCAGACCAACTTGTTTGAGGTTGCGGGCTATATTGGCCTTGCTCCTCTTTCCATTATATACGTGCGAGGCCAGCTATGGAGAATGTGTGGTGTAGCTACATACCGTCTTCTTCAACAAAATATATATGGATTCAATTGGGGAAGACATGAACCTCTCCTCTCTCCAGAATGGCGGCCCAACTAGCGTCAAAGGTTTCATGGAACCCATTAATCTGAGTCTCAACTTGGTATCCGACCTACCCTGCTATCACAATTTGGAGCCCTTGACGCAAGAATTGCACAATGCGGTTTTTGATGATGTCTTGCCCACTTCCAATATCCCCCCGCCACCGCCACCTGCCTCCGTCACGCCGCCCGCCACCGCCAACGGAGGAGGAAAGAGGTCGCCGCCGCCCGACCAGAAACGTCGCCGCCTCATCAAGAACCGGATCTCAGCTGCTCGATCAAGAGCCAGAAAACAGGAAAGCCCCACACACCATTAATTCATGCTACTAATTAATACCATTTTTTTATTTTTATTTTTTTTGCAATCATATGAAAGTGGTAAATGACGTCTCGTAACCCTAACTCGCAAAATATTAAATTGAATAAATTAGTTTAGCTTGATTGTAGCTAAATAGGCGGCTCCAATATGAATCGATCAAAACGTGTAACCTAGCTTGTAATTACCAAATTAATAACATAAAAATTTTGGAGTAATTAGTTCAATTCAGTGATATTTGTTGATTGCAGGCATACACGCGTGAATTGGAGCTGGAAGTTGCCCAGTTGAGTAAAGAAAATGCGAGGCTCAAGAAACAGCATCACGAGGTAGAATGTTACGTTACGTTGTTGTTTTGATGCTAATAACAATGATTCAGCATTTAATTTCTATGACAATATATAAGTTTTTGTTTCATTGAACTGTACTGTACTGGGCATATATATATGCAGTTGTCTGTAGCTGCGGCCGATCACCGCTCTCTCCGCCGCACCTCGTCCTCTCCCTTCTGACTCATCTTTTCCGCCACCACTACAACTTTATTTGCGGCGTTTGTTTAAGACATACATGCAAATCAGTATCACTATTGGAATTCAAATTTTGGCTTATTTAACTATTATATATTAGCTGTTTGACTTAGTTAAACAATTTATAAATGTTTAATTAATTAGCTTTTTGTAACATCTTATCGTTCCAAAAGCTGCTCAAAGTAGCTTTTTTTATTAATTTTTGTGAGAAAGTCATTTTGCATATAATCAGCTATTAGTTAACAATCAATTTACCAAACATTCTTCTACAATCCGTTAATGTTATTAACTAGTCAAAACCCGCTAACCGCTATTAACTAACAACTATTTATCAAACACCCCGTTTATCAATTTGAAATGTGATAATTGTAATTCTAACTACGAAACTTAACTTGTGACCATTTTGATAGAAAAATCGCATTTTACTGATTCACATTAAAGTCACATGTAACCATTATAACTAAATCATTATTAAAAATTATTATTATTAGAGAAAATGGTCAAATAAGCTCCTAAACTTAATTGAAAAGTCAATTAGACACTTAAACTTTTAAAAAGTATAATTACACCGTTTAGCATGTTATATTGATTATTGGGACAATGAAATGATCTGCTATTATAGGTCATTAGAGTTCCGACATTAATTTTATCATCTCTGACGCCCGGCGATAGCCGTCTACCAAAGAAGGCGATCAATTGACCGCTTTCCCCTGCAGAAGGCAACCACGGGTTGCTGATCGAAGGGGACATGCATTCTTGTAAAATGTAAATGAACATTAAATGTACTAAAATGAACATTTATTAATGGTCCACTTTACAATATTAATATGATCTACTGTATAATTTACTCTTTTGATCTGTCACCATGCCTATACAATATTAAAATTAAAATATAAAATACATACTAAAAAGACACAAAATATACGATCGAGGTTGATTGAATTTATAAGATTCGTCTGCATTTATTTTTTGTTTTTTCTTGCAATGATATATGGAAAAAGTCCAAGTCGCAATCGCATGCCATGCAGCATATATATGATACAAGTTGATATTCTCATACTTTAATTCCTCGCCTTTGGGGACCTCAATTCTTTCTTTAGTTACTTGTTTGGCTTTCCTTTGTACGTGGTCAATATAATGGCAGAATACTTTTCACTTTCTTAATATAAATAAGGAAAAATTATAATTTTCGTCTCTGTAGAATTCGTCTCTGATTGTTGGTCATGTTCACATTTCGTCTCTAAATTATTATTGGTGTTGCAATTTTTGTCCCTTTACTAACAAAATATTAGCGACGAAATTTGCAACTTTAGTGTGGAGTATAATTTAGAGATGAAAAGTGAACACAAAAAGTTAATAGAAAAGCGAAAAGTGCAACGCGAATGATAGTTTAAGGGTGAAAAGTGATCATGACTAACATTTAGGGACGAATTCTATAATTACGCTATGAATTAAGAACAAAAAGTGCAATTTTCCCAATAAACAATTACATTTTTTTTATTTGCCCTCTGTGATATGATGTTACTGTGTTAGGTCATACTTGTTTCAATTTTGGAAATTACATGTTTATTAGTATGAATTCCAAACTTAAGGGCTTATCGCTTCTGCATGCCTTAGAGACTGATAGAGTAAGTAAATCGCGATATGTGTTTAAACTAGTCGATCTGCGAGTCTCCAACTGTCCCCTTTTTTTAGTCTTTGATAAGATTCGAATCATGCACTCTACAACTGCTAATAAAATAAAATTTATGAAATTATTTTGAATTGGTTAACTGTTGAAATGTTTCAATTACAATTTTTTTTTTTATGTATTGGAATATTTCCATTTACATACCTAAGAAATGATTGAATACGAAGGGAAAAAAAAAAAGTGACCTTGATTTTAATATTTTACAAGGCTTATTAACTATTTAATTTTTAATCTTTTACAAAGCTTTTTACTCTATAAAAAAGTGAGTACAGGATTGCCTTCCACATCTCTTTATTTCTCTCCTTTTTAACTACTGCTTTCGAATTCCAATTCCATTATCAGATACAAGGAGTTGAATATAATTTGAAATTTAGTATTTTAAATGAGTATAATTGAGCTGCATCTGGTCAGCAAATAAACTTTGATAAATCTTTGGTATGTTTCAGTACTAATGTGCAACAACGTACTAGGGATGCAGTTGTTCGTGAGCTTGGGGTCCGTGAAGGGATACTTCGGGCAAGTATCTCGGCCTACCATCTCTTGTGGGTAGAAATAAAAAGATGATTTTGGGATTCTTGAGAGAAAGAATATTAACCCGAGTAAGAAGTTGGAACTCCAAGTTTTTATCTCGTGCTGGTCGGGAGGTACTTCTCAAGAATGTTTTACAAGCCATGCCATGTTATGCAATGATGGTCTTCCTGCTTCCTGTTGGTCTGTGCAAGGATATTGAAACCCTCTTTAATAAATATTGGTGGACAGGTTCATGTGGTGATGGAAAAGGAGTTCGATGGAGATCGTGGAGTGGTCTGTGCTTTCCAAAAGAAAAGGGAGGGTTGGGATTCAAAAGGCTCCAGGAAATGAATATAGCCTTACTTGGTAAACAAGCGTGGCGCCTAATTACTAGACCTAATTCTCTCGTGGCTAGAGTCTATAAAAGTCGTTATTATCCTAATGGTTCATTTCTTGACGCGACCCCCGGGAGCAATCCTTCTTTTATTTGGAGTGGACTTATTGAGGTTCAGGAGCTTATGCGACGGGGCTGTAGAAGATGCATTGTAAATGGCTTGACTACAAAAATAGGCACTGATCCTTGGCTACCTACTGATGAAAACCCATTTGTAAGTACATCGCTGCATGGGACTGTTTATGAAGCTCCTGTCTCTTCCTTATTTAATCCACATGGAACGGGATGGGATGAGGAGTGTGTGCATGACATTTTCAATGAGCGGGATGCCAACATTATTCTCAATATTCCAGTTTGCATGAGAAAACCTAGTGATGGGGTATAAGGAAGCGAAAGGCAGTTACACGGTAAAGTCTGGTTACAGAATGTTGGTGGGAGAAATACAGGACAACAGACCATGGCATATGATATGGAATCTTAAGGTACCCCCTAAAGTGAAGGTATTTTGCTAGCAACTTGTCTCATCATATTTACCAACTCGAGATGCTTTATTGTTAAAACGAGTATATTGCTCACAAATGTGCCATATGTGTGGGCAGACCGAGGAGTCTGCTAGGCATTTGTTCATGGAGTGTGTGCATGCTGCGACTATGTGGACAAAGCTAGGCATTACTACGACGACCTTTGGTCAAGGTACAGTGAGTGATTGGTTCTTTTATATGCTTACTATTTTGAAGGAAGATATGAGATGCAAGTTTTTAATGGTATGTTGGGGGTTGTGGGGGAGCCGTAACAACATTATCTGGAATGGTGCTACTTTTGACTGCGATGATGTGATTCGTTCATGCCTTACCTTTATGAATAATTGGAAGGCAGTGCATACTCACACATTGATTCCGCTGGGTGTGAATAGACTTTTAATGAAGTGGAATGCTCCGTTACCAGGACGACTGAAGATGAATACGGACGCTACATTGGATGCTAATCATAATGTAATGGGCTTAGGCTGGGTTCTTCGAGATCACCTTGGTGTGTTTTTAGCTGCTAAGGCCATGCGTATAAGTGGTAATTACAGTGTCCAAGAGGCTGAGGCTATGTGTGTTCGTGAAGCGATGAGTTGGTTGAAAGGAACCGGGATGGGTAACGTAGATGTTGAAACTGATAGGCAACTCGTTTATTATGCTTTATCTTGGAATCCTTTTATTTCTGCTTTTGGTTTTTTTATTGACGATGTTAGAGAAGTTGCATCTACGATTGAGGGTGTAGACTTCTGTTTTGTTAAGCGATCTGCGAATCGTGCTACCCACATTGTTGCTCGGGGGCCCGTTTCTTTGTAAGGTTGCGGGGAGTGGTTTGATGCTCCTCCCCTTTTTCTTGTTGATTGTATTTCATCTGATTTAATGAATTAAGTTCTTTTTCTCAAAAAAAAATAAAAAAATAATTGAGCTTTTTTCACTTTTAGTCATCCCATAAAATTAGAAATATTGGATATTTTTAAATTTAGTCCTTTACTATTAATTATTTTATATTTGGTCCCACGACTTTTAAAACATTGTCATATTGAATCCTCCAGTTAAATTTTGTTTTTATCACAAGTGACCAAATTTTTAAGTTAAAAATGTCATAGAAAACGATCAAATCTTTCAAGATAAGTACTCATGTTCAATAACATAGAAATACAAATTTGGTCATCAAATGATTAGAAATTAGTGCGGAAGACCAAATGTAGAAAAATTAATAGTAGAAGACTAAATGCGGAAATGGTCAAATTGTCGTGGGAAAAACTCGAGTATAGTTACGTACTTCAAAGTTATTCCTTGGTGATCTAACATCAATTCCGTTGTCGTCCAGCGGTTAGGATATCTGGCTTTCACCCAGGAGACCCGGGTTCGATTCCCGGCAACGGAAGTTTGTTATTTATTTTTTTGCTTATATAAAGCTTTGCCCAGATGTATGGAAGGAGGAAAACCATACAGCCATCTCCTCCGTCGTCGCTTCTCTTTTCCCCTTCTCCGGTGGCCCACTGTCTTTCACCGGAAACCGACAAACCGGGCAGGTTTTCCGGCCAGCACTCAGCCACTTATCAACGCACGACCTATGAAACCTGTGCATGCAGGGCAGTACACGAAAGCTCCCACCTTCCTTCAACCTTGACAAACAAACACAGCATAACCCCTCCCCGTGAATGGTGGTGCTCTCGCCACCGTCGGATTTAGAGCAGAACGATGAGTAATCGTTGATTGTCTGCCGGTGTGTTTTGCTGAAGAGGGCGGAAATGGAGAGCACTAGATTCTTGAACAACAACATTATTATATTATTACACGCATTAATTATGTTATTAATTAATGATTTGATTTGCTGGAGAATTGAAGTTGTAGACAGAGAGAAACATTGTGCATGGGGCCATGATATATAAAGAATAGTGTAGAGAAGATGGTAGCAGTAATTAATTAATTTAGTTTTGTTACCTTTCGATCACTTGTTTTGCATGGTTTGTAAGGGTGGTTAAAGCAACAAATCCTAAGATACTTTGTGGAACACGTTTGTGTCTTATCACTTTATTAACATACTGACTAAAATAAAAGTGATGGGAGCCAAAGATAGTCAAACGGTATTACTGTGGCTCTCCCAAACGGAAAGTCACAGGTTTAAATTTCAGTAAGATTATTGACTCTTTGTGCTTTTAAGTTGAGAAAGTATGTATAGACAGATATTATATTGTAATATAGTCAACAGTACTAAAAAAAAAAGTGATGGAGCATAGATGAAATTAGGCAAGAAGTAAAATTATGAGATCGATTTTTATTAGGATTTGGTTGATGTTTCTCAACTGACCTACAAGCCCAAGCCCAAGCCCAAGCCCAATTGGTAAGCAGGGATTACCAATTGCCACTGGCAAGCAATGAAATGAATCAATAATAAAGGAAGTGACTGAAAAATCAAACATATACACAGCAGAATCTGAGCAAGCTAAGCTATCAAAAAGGTTGCCTCTTACAGATAAAGATGATTAATCCATGGCATAAAAGAAGTATTATTCACAATAGCGCCTGGCTAGCCATATCACCAATGTATGTAGCTTTAAACTATATATATACATCTAAAATCTCAGAAAAATCTACCATACTTTCTATTGCACCATAGAGGAGTCCATGAATTGGGAGGGTGGAGGGCTGGTTTTCGTCTTCTGTGTACCTGCACAATGAACCGTGTATGCATTCTTAACGAATAACAAATGTGCAGTAATGGTAACAGTAGAGTCAAAGCTGAATAGCTTAATGCGTTTAGTTATTCAAAACGCAACATGCCCACACATTTAAGCCTAATCACTTCGAAAAAAGATTATCTTGTTCATAGTTAATTATCGAGTTCCTGGTTGAAGGCTTGAAGCTAGAAATGAAAGGGTTGAGCTTTAATTTGGCTTTAAGGCGTTACCATCAATTCCACGAATCTCCACTTCTCGCCATTCCTGGACGAGGGCACAGCAACAGCACATTGCGTGGGAGAGGAAGTCATCAATGAATCCTCCCTGCATACCCAAAGTAAAGGCAGTATACACCACCAAATAATAAGATGTTTTGTTGTATGTTCTGTGTTCTGCTTCTGGAAAAATGACTCAATACTTTTCTTTATATATACGTGTGTGTGTATGTGCGCATAAATAGTTAAAACATAGGTGAGGAGTGCGAGGTAATACCACAATGCTTAGCTTTTTCCGAAGTTTTCTTCTGATGCAGCAAGTGTAACAGCAGCAGGACAACACTAAGGAGTATGCCATTATTTCATTAAAGGCTTCTGCAGAAGCTGCATGCCAGACAAAAACAAAGTGCCATCCTTTCTTACACGTGATCTTGTATATGGAGTAGTTATAAGACAACTTTGAACTGAATTTAGAGAGTCTCACATATATGCCTGTTGTAGGCTACAGTCGCTATTCTCGACAATGTCCCACAAGGAAAGAACATGGTTTTTATGCCTGCACCAAAAATGTTCTTCTATGTTCATTGGTGTCAGAAAGATGACCTACAGATCGTCATCTTAAACTCTGCTAAAAGAAGTAAAGTGTGCCAATATAAACTACTTAATATCCATAGTTTCTTTCGGCATCTTGCTAATCTCAAAGCTAAAACGTCAGCCATCTTTGTGCATATCGGAAATGAGGAAGAAAAAGAATAAACTTAGTTAAAGTAGAATGATGTCCTGTGTGGCGTACAAAGAAGAGGTTCTGAACAACAGCCCAGAAGATCAGAATGCCATTGTTCGTATTGATGTGAACCCTTGGAAGAGGGCAAATCATGTTTGGATGAAAATGAAGAATTATTCCTGCATAATAGAAAGTACACTTGGTAAGGAACTAGAAGAAGAGTAAAAGTGTGATAAATGTTGTGATGTATTGAATTATCACTACAAGGAGGCATAATGAACTTCTGGAAAAAGTCTGAACCATCCACGTAAGAAAATAAATGGACAAGACAACAGAAACATATGCAACAGGACTATTTCTTTTATTAAGAAAACCAACCTTGAAACTGACCTTTTCTCATTACTCTTTTTATAGTTTTGGTTATAGTGATCCTGATCAATATAAGCAGCAGAGGAATCACGCTCCGCCTTATTAGGAGGTTTGGCCGGTGAACTTGTTTCTGAAAGAGAACTAGCTGCAACGACTTCAGTGACATCAAGAATATGCTGAATGAATTCACACTGATGCACATCCAAATTCGCTTGCGAGAGTTGCAGCTCTAGGTGAAGCTTTTCATTTTCTTTTCGAAGTGCCTCGTTGATGGGCATGCTCGGGTAGGAACAAGAAAGGGTTTTCTTCAACACAACCGCATCATCTAAGGAGGGATCTGGCTTCAGAATGACTTCTTGCACCTTCCTGTCTTCATCATCCAGCGTGTATTCACGCTGGTCCATTTCAATAACTTCCAACCTCTCCTGACAATATATGGAAAAACAGCAACACATTTAAGTAAAGAAAGCAGCCATTTCATTTTTCTTACACTACGTTTAAACTCCTGCCATTTTACCAGCTTGGATTATGCATTCCTTACCACATTTTGCTCATAACTAGAAAGCACAAGCCGCTCGTGTTAATATTACAGATTATAGACCAAATAGCACAAAATAACTGCAGTATCTATGAGAGTAAACAGTTAAACCAAGACTAGCTAGTGCAGATACCAATCTGTGATCGCCATATTTTTAACATTTCAATTAACATGGAAATATGATGCAGTAAAATGGAAAGTGTGGGGAAATTTTCAGTACCCTGACACGAGTATTGTCAACCAGAGTGATGAGGGGAATGATCTTCAAATATCTGTCAATCTCATTCTGAGCCTTCCTGAACTGATAAACAATGCTCCAACCCATAGCCAGAAGATAAAGATAGCTTCGATCCTGACAACTATTAACCAAGACATAAGACCTCCTCAATGCATCTTCAAACTGTTCCAGCGGCTCCCGGGTTTCTGGATACATCTTCAGGTCTGATATCTTGAGCTGTTCCAACAAATTGCCAATCAACTTGAGATGCAGCGCGAACTGCCTGCAATTCTTCTTGTGCATCTTGGCTGTGCTTGCCGCCTTCACTATCATCCCAATTAGCCTTGCTGCATCAATCCCAGTTAGCTGTGCAACATTTGCCATTTCACCAAGAAGTTCCCAAGAAGCCATTGTTTCCCCCACTCAACAACCCTCAATCCTATCCACTGTATTGTTCAACCCAATTATATACACATTCTGCAGATCAACACAACAATTCCAAAATTAGTTAGAACCAATCCTTTCTCCTCTTTCCATAACATTCCAATGTAGAATTTCACTTCTACACCTCGATCAGAATACCTAATTTCCCAAAAACTATTGCAAATCAAATCCAGTAACATCAAACCACCGCCATTAATGCAGATCCTCAAATTCCAGTGCTGCTCTTCCACTGAGACAAATTACAGTAAATCTCTCACATTCCTCTTCCACAAAGAGAAGATCAAAAGATAGTAAGAATGCAGAGAGAAAAGAAATGAAACTCAACTTCCAATAATTGGACAAAATATCAAAACAAAAGCGTAGAAGTACTGATTAAACTCTTTAACGGCGTCACCTAATTGTAACTCCCACGGTCAGCTCACCGGATTTTACAGCCCTGATTCTTTCCAATTTCCAAATAAAACCTGTTTACAATGGAAATCAACTAACAAAAAGAGCATAGCATTATACTTATGCGCCATGCATATACAATTTCACTTTGTTTAGTAGAGCTCAAAAAGCCAAGTCCAGAACCAAGTGGCAACGATAATGGTTGGGTGGAGGTTCGAAGGGACAAGTCTGGTATTCTATCTTTCAAAATGTGGGACTAACTCCTACGAAGATATAAAAAATAGTAATAATAATAATAAAGTTACACGCTATAACTTTTGGCATAGTCATAAACAAATATATCATGTCAATTGCTTAACGTATTTTGACTATCTTACATGGAGTTGAATTAGGTTTTTTTTCGGTGTTCTCGTTGAAACACGGGAACATATTTCTTGCTTTTGGCTATCTTACATGGGTTGAATTAGTTTTTTTTGGTGTTCTAGTTGAAACACGCGAGCATATTTCTTGCTTTTGGGGGCATTGAGCCAAAGCTCAAGTACAGTTTATGTGCCATTTTTCTCCTCTATGACAAATTAATTAACTCTTTGCTTATCCTAACAAGTGGTACAAAAATATATAACGTTATACAGATCATGAAGACGCCACAATTGACGAATATATTGACATCTTTGACGTGGTCCAGTTGTTTTCTTAGGTTGATCGAATGCGTTGAACAGTGTCAGATACATCATATACTATACGTTTGTAAAATTTGCGAGTGCACACGTGTGCATTTTTATCTGGTATGGAGTAAAGGGTCGTGAATTATGTTTGTAGGGTACGCAAACCGGTTATGCATGTCACGTCATTTTTAGTTGACAGAAATAAGGAGGCTGAAGAAGTGGTTGTGGGATCATTTTCTACACATTCAATTCCCTTTGCTTACACATTTCTTAGAACCAACCTAACGCCTTTGGCTTTTATTTTACTTAATTTTTACTTTATATTCTTTTTATTTGAGTAGTGGGAATTTTTTGTATGATATATTTATTTAGTTTTGGAATGTGTTTGGGGGAGCGACTGGTAGGATATCAGTAGCACAGCCTTCGGGGTGACATTTTCACTAACAGATTGACTAGACCATCTGCGCTGCTGTGAATTATGATGCCGTAGTTGAGACTAATTAATCGTCAGCAAAGAAGTGAGTCATCAAATACATAATGGTTATAAGAGCACTCTTACCAGGGTTTTTATTTGATTTATGTAAGATAAAATGTCAACATGGCATGAGAGATGAGGAGATGAGAGAGGGGAGGGAATCATATGCAAAGAAGCATTCATAGCACAGTAAAATGTGACCAATGAATTTTACAAACATCAGTTGTTGTGCGCGAAATGCGCACAGCAGCAGCTGCCCATGCAAGCGCGTGCAATGGCGGGCGGCGCTCCTAAGGCGCGCATGACACATCTTATTTTTATTTTTATTTTTTAAATATCAGTTTTGTTTGATTTTTTTTTTATCTCCTCCCATTTTCTCTTTCATGAACACACTTACAAAAACTCCTAAAAAACGCGAAAAAAAAAACTCAATTTATAAGGATGCTCTAAGATATGTCAAATTAATTGTAGTATAAAAACTTTTGGAGGGGAACAAATAATTATATATATACAGGGAAGGTTCACGTGCGAATTAACTCTCAGGTGAAAAAAAAAATAAAAAATCTTGATCGAATAGACAAAAAGGTGCGCCATTTTTTGTTTTCCATAAATTCTAATAAGTGTTTTTTTGTTGGTTTTTTTTTTCTTAATATCTATAAACGTTTTTGTTAATTTATATTTTTTGTTGGGTTCTTTTTCTTAATATCTATAAACGTTTTTGTTAATTTATATCTAAAGTGATTACAAAACTTTGTACCTTGGGGTGCATAACTTAGCTTCATGCATGTGAAATATCTGTTCATATACACTTACGCCCAAACAAGTCAATGTCACTTCATGCCACTTAACCACAAGATCTTTGGCAACATAATATTCATTATTATTATACTGAATATTTATTTTTAGTACATTGAACGTTTTTTTAGATATAATACTAAAACATGAGTTTTCAATATATTAAACATTAATAACATTTCATTGTCGGTATAATAAAAGTGAATATTTTTCTACGCTCTGCATTGCAATGCGAACTATGATCCATATTATAATTTGCCAGGTATGTTGGCAAAATATGCTATGGACCCGGGTCCATGTTCACAATTTTAAAACTCTGTTCACAAATTCAGAACTCTATATTCACAATTTTAGATCTCAGTATACAAAATTACATTACTCAATATTCATAATTTTGTTATATAGATTCAAAATTGTGTTATATTGTTGAATATAGAGTTATGAAATTGTGAATATAGAGTTCTGTAATTGTAAATATATAATTTTAAAATTATGAGCATAGAATTTTAAAATTGTGAATATATAGTTCTAAAATTTGAACATGGACTCGGGTCCATAGCATAACAACTCAGGTATGTTTTATTGGGCTTTTAGTCTAGACATTTTGCCCAGAGCACAATGATATTGTGCTATCGGTATGAATCCTTCATTGGGCTCCAATGGGGAAATTCGACGTGCCAAACCACTGCAATGCAGAACCGCAGATACGCAAATTATGCCCATAAAACCCAAAAGAACAAAGTTAAAAAAATTTAAAAGGAAAGTTAGATATATCAATTAAGGATCATACTTGTGTGACCGTTTCACGAATTATTATTTCTGAGCTGGGTCGGACCGAGCTGGATCAATGTGAAAATGTAATACTTATATGGACGAATGTAATATTAATGACGAATAAAGTCTTTGTAATATTTTTGAGTAAAAATGTAATACTTTTAAATAAAAAATATAAAAGTGTTACATTTTTATTCAAGAGTACTATACTTTTTCATACAAGTAATAATTTTATTTCTGATTAGTATAATATTTTTTAATATAAGGATTACCATTTTAACAAAGGATGACCACGAATCATGTTTTAAAAATGTAGCAGTAACAGTAAATATTCAGATTTGAATGTATTTGAAATATTGTAAGGTGGCAATAAATCTGGTCAGGAGAAATGTGTGTCCTCTCAGTCCCTCACACCATTATGTACCTCCTCTTGGCTCTTCATCTTTTCCCAATTTACCAACCCCCATAATGAGATTTGTTTTTATTTTTTATTTTTTCATTATGATTTTGTATCAACTTAATTGCTTCCTTTTTTTTTTTTTTTTCTGGAAAGGAAATAATCTAAATTATTGAACTAGAACTTTACAAATATAAGAATTTTTACTGTAGTTTAAAAATAAGTAACACTTTGAATATAGTTGTATATTGTGTTTCGTTCACATAATTAAGGGGTGACATGTAACATTTTAAAAAAGGAAATAATAATTTATTATATTCATTAATGAGTTAACTGATCATTTAACATAATGAAATGAAATTAGGGTGCAATGTAACAATTGACATAAATAGCATCGATATTGTATATGATGCTTTAGTTATGAATTATTATAGGGCGATCAAAGTCTTAAAGTAGCGTGATAAGTAAAATAAATAAATAATGTATACATTCTCTCAATTTTAAAGATCAAGTTTTCAGAGACAATCTTGATCGAGTTCGTTGGATAATTGGTTTAGTAATCACAATGTTCAAAGCCTGACTTCCTGTGGAAGTTATACATTGACCCCCTTCGTTGAGTAAGTCAGTTATGAGTAACAAAGCTTAAACTCATTATGGCGAGCGCGAGCTTTTATGTAAATCAAAAGATTAATTATTTTAATGGTTGATGTGTGCCTAATTCGTTATAAAATATGTCATTCATCTTAATTAGCCTTATAACAACCAAAGTGGCCTACATACGTTTATAATGATGTTAACACAAATCACTTTAGTCGTTTGTATATATTGAATTCACTCAACCAACTAATAAGTGTTTCGTAAATTCATTTGTAAAAGTATCATCATAATATATTAAACTTATACATTCTATATGAATAACACTTGGAACATGCGTTTATAGAATCTCTCATCCATATCACACTTGTTTATTTGTACTAGCTTATTATTTTATCCGAATATAACTATTTAATTTTATGTCCAACTTCACACGATGATTCAATAATATTTTTTTTTTTTTGAGAGAGATTCAATAATATTATAAACTTTCATATCTTTACATAGTGTAAATACCAACATCTACATCCTCAATTTAACATTTACTATTATTAAATATATTTTTAATGTATATTACTCCGTATTATTAATTCTGGTAGGATTTAATTACCACAACTGTACAAGGATATCATATGCGGTTCTTTTCCCCCTCAAAATAAATTTTAAAACGCGAAGAACGGAGAAAATTGCGTGCGTTAAATAAATATAAATAAATACGGAGTAAATAAAAACGGAACCGAATCTCTCTGCCGCCATCCACGCCGTAGGATTGGATCCCACGTCAGAAATTCCACATCGGATGCCTTTCTGTGACAGATCACTTGTCCAATAGCAGCCTCCCGCGTAAGCACACGTAGACCAATTAAGTCGCACGTGTGCCGAACCCGGGCCACACGCGCCATTGGGGATCCGAAGAAATAGGCAGTCGTATTCAACAACTGTAGCTAAAAATTTTGGCATTCTGGCGGGATTTTACAACAATTTCAAATCCATTTTACATTTTTCTATTAATTGTTTTTATTTTTATTTTCACCAACTGCAAAACCCTAGGCCCCGCCTCTCTCTCATCATTTCCCTCCCTCTCCGACTCACTGGCTTCTCTCTCTCTCTCTCTCTCTCTCCTGCCGAGGATTTTCTCTCTGTTATACTTTTGCTAATCATGAGATTGCTGATTTTCAGGTTCGTAATTCCTCGGTTTTGAATGATACTTGATTATTTAGTTTGTTGTCGTGATTAGTGATTAGTCGTCTGTTGTGTAACTGTTCTGATTTCGTTTCATTTTGGCTACCGTTCTGTAAATTTTATGCTTCTGTGTGTTCAGTACGGCATGAGCTTCTGAATGAATTCATTTTCTGTAATTGATTTTTTTTTTTTTTTTTGGTTAAGGTCCAGATTCGGTTTATGCTTGTTTAACGTGTACAGTTGTTTAATTAGCTAACCGGAGCAAGGAACATCTTTCTTGTGTTTGTGTAGTTTATGTTGAATAACTGTCTTGCTATTTAGAGAGAGTGTTTTGGCGATGTTTTCCTGATTAGGTTTGTATTTTGTTAATTTATCATGATCGGGTATATTTTGTGTTGATTTCAGATTTTGAAACTATAGGATACTGAAAGCTTGGATTATTTGAGGACGGAAGGTTTTGTGAGCAACGAAATAGAATAATGTCTCCCAGAGATAAGCAATCAAGGATCCATAAACAGAAAAGGCGGACAAGGAGTTCGAAGAACAAGTATTTGAAACCAGGTGCTCTTGCTCAGCTTCGGTATAGTAAGGTGTCAGCTGCCAAGTCTTGTACGGATCTTGGAAAGAAAAGGATAGCTGTGATGGATGCAGATGAGCCGAGTGTTGATGGTGAACTTGAAAGTGAAATTATTGCTAAAAGTCCCCTGATTTTATCTCCCGTTGGGTTTAGATTTGGTTCTGTGTGTTCACCATTTGATATGTCAAAGGTGAATAATCTGCAAAAGACTCCAAAGACACCTGGTGCTGAAGTTTGTGAGTCAGAGTCTCGACTTGAATCTCTCCCAATGGATTTGCTGGTATGCATATTTTATTATTTTCTGCTGTTGCTCTGCCAATCTATATATTATTCTTGGTATTCTGTTTCTTACTACTTATCAAGATGATTTTGTTGTTTTTGATTTTGCTTGGTACTACCACTGATGTTTGAGTAGGCCTTTACTGGGAAATACAGATGCTCTGTTGTTGGAGCAGTAGACCATCTTTAATTCCTGAAATACTATCATATTTGACAAAAAAGTAATACTTTTGGTGATGATGTGGATATACATCATTGAGCTCTTACTAATCCATAATAATCTTTAACTATGTGTACAAAAAAGAGGATATTCTTTAGCTTTAGTTCTTATAGATTTTGCAAGAGACTCAATTGCAAATCTTTCAACATATGTAATAAAAGTTTTATTTCTGTCTTTCTTTGCACCTAAGTTATTTGTTATATGCTCTATAGAAAAAAAAAAGAGTGTCTTACATTCATATCAAAGTGGTGCATAGATCAGAAGCTGAAATTTGAAACTTGGTGATTTGCTACATTTGTTTGGTGGTTTGGATTCAATTGAGATCTTCAAATGTACTGATTCGTGTCTCTTTTGTGATTGAGGTGAAACTACTTTGCCACCTTCACCATGACCAACTCAAAGCTGTCTTCCATGTCTCCCAGAAGATCAGAAAGGCTGTGAGTTTCTCTTCCCTACTCTTCATTTTATGCCTGAGAAACAAAGAGACTAATTCTTGTACAACTGGATTTTAGGTGATTCAAGCAAGACAATTCCATTTTAATTATACTACTCCAGATCGAACTCGACAAGAGATGTTGAGGATCATGACTCCTCTTCCTACAGATCACTGGCCTTTTGTGAGGTAGGTATCTTGACCTTTTATCATCTACTAGATTTCATATGGTTGATTAAATTGATTCTGTTGATCTTTTCTAATATGGTGGACTAACTTGCAGCAAGGGTGATGGGAAAGATTTGGTTCCCAGCCCACACACCCCCAAGGCACCCAGGCATGGTCCCCGCCCTCCTTCTCGTCTCAAGCACACTGAAATGCGGCAAATTGCAGCCGTTCTCTTCCAGGAATCAGCATTTCCTTCTTCGAGGTGCTTGGTGCCATCTGTTCTGTCAAAGCCTTTATGCAAATCTCTAGGTTCCAACAGAGTTCTATTCTATGAAGATGAACTGTGCCAGGCCGTCGCACAGAATAAACTTCTTTGATTTGATTGCAGCGTGTTCCGTAGCTCCTTTGTGTGTGTATATATATGGTAGCATTAGTAGTGGAGGGGTTGCAGTTTTGTCAGGTCACGGGAGCACTTATTGGAGTTATGGTGATTGAAGAAGATTGGCTTAATTAGAGGTTTAGGTCTGAAGATTGTGAACCAATAATACGTTTAGTGCGTCAGTCAGTAATCGGTGGGGTCAGGTCTTGTGCATAGTTTTCCTGTATAACGGATTTTAAATTTAATAGCTATATGGCGCAACATCTAGTTCGCCTGTTTGGAATTTCATCCAAATTTGCATTATACATA
Source organism: Ipomoea triloba (assembly GCF_003576645.1). Classification (NCBI taxonomy): domain Eukaryota; kingdom Viridiplantae; phylum Streptophyta; class Magnoliopsida; order Solanales; family Convolvulaceae; genus Ipomoea; species Ipomoea triloba. The sequence continues at coordinate 4,875,942 of NC_044918.1, forward strand.
TTTCATTTTCTTCAAACTTGAATATGAGAGATTTAATGTGCTAAAAAAATATGTATTACCCTAATAGTGGTAGAATTGTATAGTGATTCAGGTGTTGACTCATCCACAAGTCATTATTTGACACAAACCATGAAAATTCAGAACCAATTGCTAGGTGGTAAAGCCATCCAAGACCATATTGCAATTTGCAAGCAAGCTAGCATCTTGGCAACTTTCTACTTAACATGCTTCAGATTCTCTCATTTTTGTTAATCTGCCTGCTTAGGATGATGCTCATATCAATTCATGGCATACTTTTGAGTCCAGCTACGAGCCATGGTTTCATACTTGGATCTGTCACTCTTGTACATGTGAGCTATTTCTGGAACCAATGGATCATCTGGATTTGGATCTGTTAGCAGTGAACATATTGAAAGCAAAACCTGCATCCAAGCCAAAAAATAATAATTATTTTTCAATGGTTTTAAAGAATTGGAGTTAGGTTACCTGTGATCTATAAAGTTACTGTTGTTGAACATATAATATACAAAATATAATTGTCTGGTTTTACTATCAATTTAAAATTTTTAAAATGAAACACATATTTTAATTTGGTAATAACGTGGGGAGTAGTACCTTTGATATGGTGAGTGCTGGGCTCCATTGATCCTTTAGGATATCCAAGCAGATGTTTCCATTATTGTTGATATTTGGATGAAAAACTTTGGTCCTGAAGGCAACCTGCAAGTGTAAAAATATTTTAGCATCATACTCATCCAGCCTTTTTTTTACTTTTTCTCCATTTTTGGGTCATACCTTGGGAGGTTTGAAGGGGTAATCAGGGGGGAAATGGATGGTGACTTGGAAAACACCACCAGAATATGGACTGTCATTTGGACCAATAATGGTTGCTTGCCAATGAAACATATCTTGAGCCACTGGTCCTGAAATTTTGTACAATATATTTCTCATTATACTGAGACAAAATTGTCAATATCTTGTGGTCTACTGACACCCGGTTGCACTCCCATATGGAAAGGGGTGAGTTTGAGTTTCAGTACTGAACCTCATCGATACAAGTAACATATTATTCGCCAGTTTCCTTTTACTTAAATCAATCATTCATAAACTTTTTTGTTTTTTTGGGAAAAATCATAAACATGTTCTTTAATTACCAGTTTTGAATCAAACATGCATACCTGCACTGCATGATGTAGGAGGGTCTCTTTGCAGATCTCTAAGCTCCTTGAGAATCCTCCTGGAGGCCATTATTCCAGTTGATGTGTGCTAAGCTAAGAGACTACCAAAAACTACAAAAAAACACAGAAAATCACAAATTTTCTGCAGAAGGATATATAGATGTTTGTGTGATTTCTAGATATCTCAAGAGAGTGCTCCACACAACCATATATAAAGAGCTCTCATATGCACATACACACCCAAAAAGAATCAACCATTCAATTCAACAATTTCCTTGATGCACTGCCCATGGCATAGTATAGATTCTCTACACAGAAAGAAAGAGGGAATGGACCCTTTACTTTACTTTCAATCATGTTATTATATATTTTATGGAAAGAAATAATATATTTTTAAAAATTCCTTTGGGATGATTTATATTCTTTTCAACCTTGTGAAAATCACACAAAGTTCTATATTCTCCACCTTAGCTTTTTGGGTTCCTATGACTTTATGGGATTTCCCATTCCTTCCGTTCAATTTTGGTCATGTTTGAGTACAGTGTAATTGGACGTGTAATATGCCCATATTCAAAGGCCATTGATTTAGAATCGTCAATTTTGAAGTGAATTGAACCAGATATTTAGAATTTAGAATATGCTCATTTAACAATTTAAGATAGGATATTAATTTGATAGGAGTAAATTTGTTCTGGAAGTGTGAGGGATTTGTAAAAATGGAATTATGATTCATTCATCATATCCAACTACAAAACATCAAAGAAGAACAACTAGCATAGGACAACTCAATTTTTCGATGGTTTTAAAAAAGAGAAATTTAAAGATAAAAAGAAATTCTTTGACATGGTCAGTTTGGTTTGAATTCTTTGCTCTGTATTTAGAGACATTTGAGTTTTTTGTAATAACTATACCCAGTAAAAATATTTCAAGCAATTTTTTTTTAATGATTATTCGAGTTAATCATCATTTTGGTCCCTCAATTATTTTTCAATTGTTAATGTAGTCCATAATTTTCAATTTCAATCAATTTAAGAATTTTTAAAGTTTCATCAATTAAATGCTCTCAGGAACCAAAATAGCAATTTTCACATTTTTAAATTTCGTCAATTTAGTGCCTGGAAGGGTTTAATTAATTATATTTTAAACAAAAATTAAATTGGTTGAAATAAAAAACTATGGATTACATTGACAGTTAAAAAACAATTGAGAGACCAAAATATTGATTTTCGATCCTAAATTCTTTTTTACAAAAGTTGGGAATTATTTTGACTTGTCTTAAAATATTATATTAGTCTAGAAATGAAATCTGATCTTAATGGAATAAGTTAGGCTTGATGAGTTGATAAAATTATTTATAAAAGAATCAACTCTGTAAAAAAAGAGATAGTGATTTGAAAATCATTGAACAACTTCGTGCATACTCGTTGGAGTCGTTGAAGTCCCCATTTCCAATTTAACAAAAAGAAAAGTAATACTCCGTAATAATTAGATTTTTTATTTTTGAAATGAAAGTGTAGTGTCGACATTCAAAGAATGTATGCTATGATGAATGAGAAAGTCAAGTCAACCTCAAAGAAAATGATAACTGAACAAAGAGAAGTGTAACACCTCAACTCCAAAAAGAAAATATCATTTTTAATCCCTCAACTATAATACATGTATCAATTTTGGTCCTTGACTATTAAAATTTTCAAATTAGGTTCATGACTATTTAATTTGTATCACTTTTGGTCCTTCACTATTAACATCTTCAAATTAGATGCATGACTATTCATTTTGTATCAAATTTGGTCATGCCGTTAAATTTTCCGGCCAAATTTTCGGCGAAGTCATGGGAGTAGCCGGCGTTTTTTTTTTTATTATTATTTTTTTTATTTTAAAGTTTTTTTTATATTTAAAAGTTACGAAGTATTAAAATAATTTTTAAAATAAAAATTAAATAAACTAGTCGGTCACCGGTGACTTCGCCGGAAATTTGGCCGGAAAAATTAACGGCAGAATCAAATGTGATACAAAATGAATAGTCATGCACCTAATTTGAAAATGTTAATAGTCAAGGACCAAATGTAATACAAATTGAATAATCATGCACCTAATTTGAAATTTTTAATAGTCAAGGACCAAAATTGATACATATATTATAGTTGAGGGACTAAAAATGATATTTTCTCCAACTCCAAAACCACTGGAATCAATCCTTTATATATTTTTATTTTTTATTTTCAGTTCTCCAGCTTTATTCTTTTTCTACTGCCAAAACAAAAGGATGAGAAGAAGAGGGTAGCGTGATGATTAGGCTGACTCTTCTGCCCATAGATAAGAGCAGACAGAAAAAAGAATATGATTTACTTTTCAGTCAATTTTAACTAATTTAATTACTATTAGTTATTTGTTTTGGTTAAATAATCAATGTGATTAATTAACTTTTGTAACAACTTATTGCTTCAAAATAGTAAAATTCAAAAGGCTGCTCAAAACAACTTTTCTGTCAGCTTTGCTTTTTAAGAAAGTCATTTTGTATGTAATCAACTATCAGCTAATGTAATCAACTAGTTAAATCCACTAACCTAATCAGCTAACAGCTATTTACTAAACATCCACAATAATGCTATCCACTAGTTAAATCCACTAACCTAATCAACTAACAACTATTTACTAAACATCCAAAATATCACACGAAAGCACCAATCACCATGACTACCAAAGCTACAGAGCAAATAGCAGAGAAATGCAGATTCAGCAGAGTGTAATTTAGTGGGAAAATGATGAAGAAATAGCATATATCAGATTAAGCAGTGTAACTTAGTGGGGAAATGATGAAGAATAACAAATGGTTTACGAATTGAGGAAATCGAAATGTATAACAAATATAGAAAAAAGGCAACAAACACTGCACAAATATGATGTCTCCCTGAATGGTTGGTTTCACAGTCATAAATACATAAAAACAACAGCAAATCAAAATGGAGAGAGAGAGGGCACGACAGAGTGGCCTAAGACGAGGTGCGCTTGGCTTACTTAAAAAATTGTTAGACTGACTGGGAAGGCCATATCACAAGCACTTTGACAAGGGAGGACCTCCTACTTCCTCTGAGGCAATTGGAAACAACAGAAAAGGACACCAAGGAGGGTATAACAACAGAATAGTGGTAAGTGATCCTGCGCCCCTGACGTCAAAATCACAAGATCGAGCACGATCTCTGACCCTTTGCCTTCTTTTTCTTCCCCTTGGGTGGTGCCAGCACAACTTTGATGGCAGCATCAAACACTCCTTTCACATTCTGCAAGCCTAACTAGATAAGCTTCACTGGAAATCAATTGGGATTTTGGAAAATAAAGCTAAAAGAACAAACCTCCTGTGTTTTTGAACTGCATTCAATGTAGGCAGGTGCAGCAATCAATTTTTTAAGCTCCTCGCCCTTGACATTGACACAAAGTCGGACAATTTAAAATGGCGCAAGTGTAGAATATATATTACTTTTCAGCAACTGAACATAAGAAGATTAGCAGTAGTCGTTACCTGAGCAGTGGTAATTGGCACAGCACCAGGATGGTCTACAAAGAATTGCTTATCATCCCGAAGATCTGAGTCCATTATAATTGATTGACAAGAAACGATTAGCAGTCTATTCTCGAGCACAGGAGACTTAAAAAACTAAAGCAGAAACATATGAGGCTTCCAAGTCTTAACTAATTACACATAAATGATAAATCAAACTGATGAAAGATCTCAAGCACAACCAGCATCCACTATCAACAACACAAATGTTCAAACTGAAGCAACCCATCAAGTGTAGTAGAACACCATCAAGATATTGGAGCCAATGATACTAGATCGCACAAGCAGAGAGAACTAGAAGACAATTCTCTCCAGTCTAAAGGACACAAATGACTTGATTAAACCCATTTAAGTTGATGTGCAATACTGGTAACTAACAGTTTCAAAATCATAAACAAGGTAGAGACATCATTCTCACCAAGTTTTGTTCCAACAAGAACAATTGGGACACCAGGGGCATAATGCTTCAACTCAGGAATCCACTGGTAAGAGATTCATCAAAACCATAAATAATTTCCGATTAAGTAACACCAACAGGAAAAAAAAAAGGTACTATATCAGCCATCAACTCCTTACCTTTTTAGAAACATTTTCATAGCTGGCCTTACTAATGAGAGAAAATGCCAAAATGAAAACATCAGCTCCACGGTAACTCAAAGGTCTTAGTCTGTTGTAATCCTCCTGTCCTGTTTATGCATAACAAACACAAACTCATAGTGATGAAATACATGTAAACACACAAATGTATAAGAATGCACACACAAGTATATGTACCCCAAAATCTCTTAAATAGCAATAGAATGCAATGGAATTTGAAATGGTTACCTGCAGTATCCCATAACCCAAGGTTAACGGTAGCCCCATTGACAACCACATTTGCACTGAAATTGTCAAACACAGTTGGGACATAATCCTGTTGCACATTATGAACAGAGAAGAAATTACAATTTGGCCAAAATTTGAAAATCAGAGGAGAAACGTCTTTTATAACCGAAGAGAAAGATTTAATGTGAGTAATTGGATATGTACACAACAACTTTCCAAAAACTCAGCATAATTATGTTGCACATCTGAGCCACGAGCATTAAAAGCTCGGACTCGTACAGAAGCATATCAAACGAGAGGCGGATATGCAATAGTTAAAGCTCACATTGGAAGTAAAACAGCTTTCTCGAAAAACGAAAAATTAAGCAAAGTGAGAAATTGGTAGAAGTGAGGGAGAAAGAGGATGAACCGTAGGGAAAGTGTTGCTGGTGTAGGAAATCAAGAGGCAGGTCTTGCCAACGGCACCATCGCCCACCGTGACGCACTTGATGAACCTGGACGCGCTCATCCTGAAAGCCTCAGATCTTCTTCTACCACCTCAGAAGACCTGAACCGAATTCAAAATGTACCTATGTTTTCACACGTAATTTCGACGCACATACGCCTCTGAAAACCTCTCCAATCCCTGGCGAACAGCTCAAGCACCAAAAACACGCAGCAAACCAGCGAGCCTCGAAGAGAGCAACCCTAACCCTAGTGCCGGAGACAAGAGAGAAGAGAAATGGCGGAATCGGGGGAGTTGGGATCCGAGATCTAGAGAGAGAAAGTAAGGAGGGAGGGGTGTTGGCCGGGAAATAATGCCGTTGAAGCGTTGGATGAGGGAGGAGCTAACGGACGAGCGAGGGAGGCGGCCGTCCAACCAATATCCGTCCACGTCTACCCTGCCAGCCAATCAAGCCGTACTCATAATGCCTCTGATTGGATAGTTCTCCACGCTTTTCCCGCAACGAAAAAAATTGTGGGCCTCATTTGCCTCCTCTTTTTTAAATTTTAGTTGCTCAATCCTTTCCAACACAACAACCCATGCAACTTTTCTTTTTTCTTTTTTCTTTTTTGTTATAGCTTTTTTTTTCAAAAATTCAAATTCGAATTTTATTTGAAAATTTCTTTGGTCACCATTGTGTTCAAATATTCAATATGCATACATATTCATGTCTGAGTTCGAATAGTTAAATGCATTGTATAACTTACAATGTCACATTAATATTTTAAATAACTTGGGACGTGATTAAGTAACAAAAGACTCATCAATTCTTAACCAAAGATTAAGAGTTCGATCTTTAGCATTGGAGGTGGCTACAACTACAAATAAAGAATTTGAATATTATTTTTGGATCAAAGTCTATAATGCAAGGTAAACTCATGGTATATGTTAACCTAATGCACAAGAATCATATTTCACTCATTTAATATCTTCCATGCCTAAAGAGTATATTTCAAATTAATTAATAGTAACATGTCATTATCATTATCTAGCAAAACTTTTGAATAAATTTTTTATTATTCAAACATTATTTCATAGGAAGAAAATGATATTATGTGTATACCTAATCCAATTACAAGGTTGGTAGGATAAACCCCCCACCCCC
>NC_044918.1:4886977-4985332 GCF_003576645.1 Ipomoea triloba
ACCCCCACCCCCACCCCCCACCAAAAAAAAAAAGACTAGAACAATACAGTATTTGATGAGCACCACTAATGAAGATTACATCCAAAACATATGCAAGAATCAGAACACAAATACTATAAGAGATATGAGATGCATTCTGGAGAAGATCTATACTAGTCAATATTGACTAGTACAGCTCTTCAAGCATGGGCATGAAGGCACTCTCTCTACATCAGTGCAGCCTGTTGAGGTTGTCCCTCATTCAGAAAGGAGTTGAGACACAAGCAAATCATCCAACCTTCATAGTATCTGATTTGCGATAGATTAGGATTTGCAGAATGCGTGAAGAGTTTCGTCGAGGGCCTTTTTGTCATAGTCGCCAGTGAATACACAGTTGCCGAGTGGACCTTTCAAAAGGATGAGTCTAAGCCTCCCATCAGCCACTTTCTTATCGACCTGCCATTTAAAGGTTATATGTAAGCTGAAGAACTAGGAGAAGATCGAAGTGGTTGCATGAATCCACTTCATTTGACCCGCTGTTTTAAGCATCTAGAATAATCAAAATATGACAGTAATAGTTATGTGTTCACAAATGTTGTTCAAGCAATATAATTTTCTTACTGCCATGATAGACTTGAACATCTCGACAGTCATGGTTTTTGGTGGTGCATTGGGCAACTTTGCCTCTTTAAGGATATTACCAACACGCTGTGCTAGTAAGTCGTCAATCCATCCTAAGCGATGTGACATATCAACAGCCATGACCTGAAATAATTATCATTAAAATATTAGTTAGCATAAATTTCACAAATTTGGGACTAAAGAGTGACCCAGCCCCACTTCTGAACTCTCTATTTTTGGTCCCCCCCTTGTTCAAGTTGGGCACTATGTGGAGATATTGGGAGTTAGTCATTGATTGAGGAAAGGGGTACCAAAACAGTTTAATAGATTGCCAGAATCAATAAAGGCAATTAGTGAATGCCCATATTCTCGTGGATATGTGCAAGAATAAAACACAAAAGATACCGTTCCAGCTGCGACAGCTTCTCCATGTAGCCATTGACCATAGCCAAAACCAGTTTCTATTGCCTACAAATGGAAATAATGGAAGTATCACAATGAGAACACAATGCTGTGGAAATACAAGTTCTTGCAAAGACTAGATGGGTTCAACTTTGCAAGTTAGATACTCGGGTAGCAGAGGACTATCAAAATGATTTGAGAAAAGAGTGTAAGCTATCTCCTCGGTAAAAAGAACAGAGAAATTTTCAAGCAGGGATCATGCTTGATATATGAATAGCGTCAACCAAAAACATTAAGCGGAAAAGATGTAGCAAAAAAGTAGTTGAGGAGACAAAAAAATATAGTATCAGAATAATAATACCAAAAGCCTTACATGGCCAAACGTGTGACCCAAGTTCAGTGTTGCCCTTAATCCACTTTCCTTTTCATCCAAGGACACCACCTCAGCCTTGTTTTCACAGGAACGTTTGATAGCATAAGCAAATGCACTTGGGTCCCTGCAAGAACACCTCTTTCAGTTACAATTGAAATTTCCATCAAATATTCAACTTTCAGCAGTAAAAAAATGCTCAAAAGTGTATATCAGAATCATTCATTTCAAGAACAATTCATTTATTTGGCATGCTTATAGCAACTTTATATTCAATATTCATAGGCAAGGCATTCGATGACAACTTTCTTCTCCTTTTTTCTTTTTTTACAACTGAGAAATAGGCACAAGGAAAGGAGAAAAATGTACGACTAATCGCTGATAAACAAAGCAATCACAGAAGTCAAGCATGTAGGCAATAGGCAGCTGAGAGGAAAATACATGACTATAATTTTTACCTTGCTAGCAAAGATGGCATATTCTTCTCTTGCCACTCAAAAAATTCAGCATCTCTAATAAGTCCATATTTTATAACCTCAGCAAGACCAGAAGCTAATTCTCTGTCTGGTAGGGTATTCAAAGTATCCGTGTCTACAAGCACACATTGGGGTTGGTAGAATGCACCAATCATATTTTTACCAAGTGGGTGGTTAATGCCAGTTTTTCCACCAACTGAAGAATCTACCTAAATGCAATGAAAGAACAAGAAATAAAAATTATTTGATGTCACAAGAGTGTACATACCCTTTATCTTCAGTCCCGTATGAAATTGCACTGCAAAAGCTAAACTCAACCAACCTGTGCCATAACAGTTGTAGGAATCTGAATGAAATTGACTCCTCGAAGGTATGAAGCAGCAGCATACCCACACATATCACCAATTACTCCACCACCAAGGGCAACAAAAGTACAACGCCTATCCAATCGTGATTCAATCGATTTATCAAAGATTTTCATGAGATTTTCCTATAATGGCATAAGTGCATAACCACAAATCAGCGAAAACAATTAACCATCATTTTTTTTTCTCGAATTTCATTCTATTAAGGCCTTAAGATGCGTACCATGTTCTTAAACTGCTCCCCATCTGGCAAAATCACACTTTCAACACTAACATTAGGATTCCCATCTGTTAAAGCACTAATAGTTTTATCCAAATACAATGGAGCAACGGTTGTGTTAGTCACAACAAGAACTCTCTTTCCATGAATATGCCTACAATAAAGAACACTTTTCATGATTTTAGAAAGAAACAAACTCTTGGACATGGAAAGTAAAATTCATAAAATAACTAGTTAATTCGATTCTGTAGCTTCAGTGTTATGCTAAGGCAATAAGCATAGCAGCTAGGAAATTGGCAAAAATCTTTCCAGCTAAGCAATTCAGTTATAACGAAGTGGCCCTAATACTGAAGATGTTCTAGAAATTGTAAGGAGAATAAAATGAGGGCGGGAAGGAATCGAAATGACCTTTGAAGGAGCTCAGGTTGATCAAGGAGTCCAGACCCGATGTAAATCGGGTAGCTCCGGTTACCCAAATCAACCTCAACGACCGTGGGTGCCCGGGACGAAGCTCTACTAGGCGACTGATCCACCGCCGGAGCTGGGGAGCTGGCACTGACTTTCAGTCGGGTGGCAGAGACTAAACGCCGCCGTGAATGAAAAGCATTGCAGGCAGGAAAGCGCACGGGGCAATCACGCAGGGTGGATTTGGTGGAGCTTGAAAGAAAGAGGGCATGTCTGGGTGAACAGAAAGAGGAAGCCATGGGAACCCAGAAAGAATTTGGCGCAGAAATACTGTTAAATCAAGTGTTTTTTTGATATTGTGTTTTCAAAAAAAAAAAAAAAAAGTGTTAATATTGTTAGGTCGATGGAAATCATGGGAGAAACTCAGAATGGGGTTGGTGAAGGTGGGAAAAGAGTAAACCAAACAATTTAGTGATTATTTTATTATTTATAGTTGGTACTTGGTAGCAGTCTGGGAAAATTGGTTAAATGGGATTTAAATGAGTAGCAATAGTGTAATTAGGCTTTTAAATAAAAAAAATTAATTGAACTCTTAAATTTGTAAAAAAAATAAAAATAAAATGGAAGTGGTACTTTAAACATGTTAGATAGAATGAGAAAAAATTATCCAATTGAAAATAAAAAAATCTCTCTACGGGAAAGTATGTCTTAGTCCAATCAACTCTCTTGATCACTCAGACAATCAGACCTATTACATGCAAGTTGTGGCTTCCATTGGATACCTGTAGGGATATTGACAAAATTTGTCGTGACGTTTTATTTTTTTTGAAAGATACGAAAGAGAAAACAAAGATTCATCTGGTGAACTGAGATGAAGTCTACATGCCTATAGACAATGGGGGGTTAGGAATGAAAAGTCAAAGATATTAACCACACATTCATTGCCAAGTTGGCATGGTAGATGGACTTGCGTTGATAAAATTTGGATCCAGGCAATGAGACAAAAACATGTGAGAAATGTGAACCTTTTCACGATTAATTGTCACGCGTCTTAGATTTGGAAAAGCATTGCGTAGGAGAGATAGACGATCGAGCTTGGTGCTAGTTAGAGGTTGGTAATGAAAAACCCTTATATATGTGGTTAGATTTGTGGATGGGCTGATGGACTCCAGGCCCATTGGCTTAGACACAAACATTGACATCCTCGATGAGCTTGCAAGTATGCAGGTGAGTGATGTGATCCTGGAGGATAAAACATAGGGCAGTCCCAAGCTTCAGGAAATTATCCCATATCGGTGAATTGATGAAATAAGATGCATCTCCATCCTTGTCAATGACACAACTTCAAACAGGCTTACTTGGATATTTTCCCCGTTAGGTAAGTTTACGGTTTCTTCGGCTTATTGTGTCATTATAGGTGGTAGGGATGATGGACAGGACATTGGATGGATTTGGAAGCTCAAGTGTATCGAGAGAATCAAATCCTTCATTTGACTAATCATGACAGGGAGGCTCCTCACCAACCATGACTCCATGAGCGACATAGATAGAACCTGGCAGAGAGCAACGAGTGCCCGAGGTGCCAACAGGAATATGAATCCCTCCGAAATCTGTTTATCGATTGCTATTTTGGTAAAGACTGTTGGTTTAGATGTCATGACCCTATTTATTTTCAATATACCCCGTGGGAGACATAGCGTCATAGGTTAAGATCAACGGCTTGGGCACGGATCGTTGTGGGATCGGACCAATTGGAACACTAAATTCCCTTACATGATTTGGAATATATTGAAAGCGTGGAATGACTAGGTGTTTAATGGAAAGTTGAAGCGGGCAATTGAGGCGGTGGAGATGGCTACCATATTGGCGGAGGATGTAAGCAGACTTCTTAGGAACACTGGTGTGGTGGTGGGAGACAGTATTTGTTGGGTGGGTTGGACCCCACCTAAGGGATCGGAGGTTAGGTCAAACTGAACATAGGCATGGCAAGGAAAGCTAATTATGATTTTGGCTAGTGCGGGTTGATTGGGCAATTTATATCGTGGACCATGGTGCACAATGCATTGTGCCCGTACCAAAATGCGTTATGTGTATTCTAGGTAATCGTTCTGTGTATTCCGGACAATCATTCTGTGTATTCTACGCAACCGTTATGTGTATTCATGTTAGTAACACATGTCGTGACGTGTTTGTGCATTCGAATGTTTAGGAGGACGAGTTCTGTGTATTTTGTGTCAATATTCTGTGTATTCATGTTATTAACACAGGTTGTGATGTGTTTGTGCATTCGAATGTTAGGAGGATGAGTTATGTGTATTTTGTGTAAATATTCTGTGTATTCCGGGCAAACGTTCTGTGTATTATAGGCAAACATTATGTGTATTCTAGATAATGATTAGGTGTATTATAGATAATGAATTCCCTGGAGTCATTCGCGTCCACGTCCATGTCCACTAACATTAAAACGACGTCGTTTTGGACTGGTGCACGATATAACGATTGGGTTGATTGGTCAGATATCATAATGGGAACTGGGTCGTGGGTTTCAATGTTAAAATTGGGCTAACTACAAACTTTTTAGGGTGAACTTTGGGGCTTCAAGGGGGGTGGGGGTGGTATATGTCGCATGCAGGCAAATTATTGTGTGGACCATGCAGGCAAATTATTATGGTCTACATAGTGCTATATGGACCATAACAAAAAATATATTTTTAATATATTAAATGTACATTATTTGTGTACTGAATGTACATTATATTATATAATGTATATTATATAATGTACATTCAGTACACAAATAATGTAAAATCCCCGAATTCAATGTACATTTTTAATATACTAAAAGTACATTATTTTTATATTGAATGTATATTATTTGATAGTATGGTCCACATTGGACCATGATCCACACAATAATGATTGTCTCATGCATAAGAGAGGTTTCAGTACAATCATCATTGAAATGGATTCCAAGACTGCCATTGGGTGCATGAACTCAAACTCGGTTGACGTGAGGGGATGAACTCCTTCTTAGCGAATGTAGACGACTTGTTAGGCACTTGGAGAAGGTGAGATTCCAACACGTGTTTCGTGAAGGAAATAATTGTGCATACTTATTAGCTAATCTAAGACAAGACTCAAGTTGGGGTACGGCGATTTTGGAATATCATGCGAATGTCATCGTCTTCTCCGGATAGACGCTGGTGAGGCAATAACTCAGAGAATCACCTAAGCATGGCGGCCGTTCCTGCCTTAGAAGCACAAAAAGAGGACATGATATGTGACTTTTTATTTTTATTTTTATTTTTTCAATGTAATTGGTGTTAAGAGACAATAACTCTCTATGGTACTTTGTAGGCTAAAACACTAGGTTACAACTCACAAGGCGTGTTAACAATTGCGAACTTTTATATAAATCAAAACAACAATATCTCAATTACATATATTTTGATAATCTAAAAATTTAATGATACACATTTTAAGTTTAATAATTCCATTCTCTTCTTCTTCTTCTCCAAAAAAAAAAAATAAATAAATAAAATTTCACAATATATATTTCTTCATAGTTATTTTTAAAAAACAAAAAAAGATGCAGAAGTCAGAAGCTTCTGTAGTACGCCATACCGCTATATAGAATCACCCGGAATTTCGTCTTAAAATACCCGCGTTTTCCCCCCAAACCAATTCTCCGTCGTCCACCTCTGACATCTGGTTTCTCATCACTTCACAGCCTAGGGTTCATCGGAATCACTGTCCCTGTTGCCGCATAGATTTCAGTATCCGGCGGAGATGGGGAAGGGCAAGAGGAGTTCCGCCGCCATTGTCATTTCATCATCCGACAATGACGAAGAAGAAGACCTTTTATTGAAATCGAATCTCCGCAACTCGAAGCTGAAATCGAATTCGAAGTCGAAGTCGGCGTCTGTTCCGAGAACGAACCCTAATAAGAGAGCGAAGAAAGCCCCGCTTTCGAGTTCGCTCCCGCGTCACTCCAAAAATCACAGTGGGTTCGACGAGGTGAGCTTCCGCATTCGACCACTTCATTTCCTTTTAACTTCTGCTTATACGTTTTAGCTTTTAGTATGAAATCAATGCACTGTAGTACTTCATTTAACTGGAATGAGCGCAAACGTTAGGTGAAGAAGTGCACTTCTAGAAGGTTGAAATACAATCTGGTCAGCTCATTCCCCCGATAGGTTTCCCTGACAACTTGTTTAGTAAATGCTCTGCTACATTATGTGATGGTCATGCTCTGCTGCTCCTGTGCTTGTATTGACCTTTTTGCCTTACCTTGATAGTGCTGGGATTCTGTGAGGTGACAGTCATAGAGGGATTTAAATACTAAGTGGAGTATATTCTTGGGATCATTGTTTATGTTTTTGCTTAACCTTCTGTTCATAAATTGTGATAATGCTGAATGCAGATAAAAAAGTTTTGTGAAGAATTTGACATGGGGTTCAATGACTTCAAGGTATCTACTGGTATGCTAATTTAGATCTTCAGCATTAATATCTGTTTGTTGCATTTGGTCTTTTTTATTTAGCAGACCTTTTGAGAGAGAGAGAGAGAATAATAATAATAATAGCAAATATAATGCTTATCTTTTAACACTTTCAGTATACTTTCACCCATGCCTAGTTCTCTTGCAGAACTTTCTTGAACACTTCCAGTGCTGATTCTCTATTTCTCTTAATCTTTTACAACCCCTTTAAGTTCCATAGTTGGTCAACTAAATATTAAATTATATAAAAATGGAGTAGGTCATGGTAGCAGCACTGACTTGTGGGTTGATAAATACAAGCCTTGTTCTCTGGAAGAGGTTGCTGTTCACAAGAAGAAGGTATGAACTATTCGAATTCTACAGTATCTACTTTTGATTGTTTTCACAGACACACTTTACTAATTTTTCTCTAGCTAAATCACTTCTGATCTTGCAGGTTGAAGAGGTCAAAGCATGGTTTGAGGAGAGACTGATAACTAGAATGGTACTGATGTCATTATGAAAGAGGCAAACATGACTTGCATTTCATTCAGTTTGTGTCTTTTCCCGGACTTAATGTTTCATATAACTTAATCTGTTTTAGTTAACATCATACTAGATCATTAGTCCTACATTGGATGACATTCAGCATAGGGTAAATAATATTGTATCGTCAGTTCTGCATTTTTAGCCATAAATGTATGTTTGATTGAAAACCTTGATGTCACGAGACATGTGAATATTTGATGCTTTCTGATGGATTTTGAATAATGTTTATAAAACTTGTTGTACTTGTCTGCTTCTGGACATTTTGACTGTTGTGCCTCTTGAGATTTAATACTGCTATATATTGGGTGCAGGATAGTTCTTTTAATAATGTTCTTCTAATTGCTGGACCTGCTGGAGTTGGAAAATCTGTAAGTTGCTTTTATATTTATGAATCAATTTTGCCGCATTTGAAATTATCTCTTGATCTTTCCACTCACATGAATATGGATTGATGTTTGACATCTCAAAGGCAACTGTTCATGCTATTGCATCACATCTTGGAGCCACTATTTGTGAATGGAATACTCCCACTCCGACGATTTGGAAAGAACATTTGCATCATTCCAACTCAGGTATTTTGCACATGTACTTTATATTCACACAACCATTGGCATTGCGCATAATACTAGTTTATGAATGCCTGCAAGAAGAGACATCTGTACATTCTTGTCTTTATTCTGGTTAGGTGTAGTTATACATTTGGTTATTTTTCACAGAATGAAATTGAGTCATGTCATTATCTGTCATTTATGAATGCCTGCAAGAGGAGGCACCTGCAAATTCTGGTTTTTTTTTTTTTTTTTTTTTTTTTTTTTTTTGTGTGTGTGTGTGTGTGTGTGGTTACATTTGGGAATTGCCATGGTTTAATATGGAATTATGTTTCTCCTCATGTGTGGTGTGTAGCCACTATCTCTTGTAATGATTGTAATTTCATTGGTTTGATCTAGGCCTACGGTACATGTCCAAGTTGGAAGAGTTTGAAAGTTTTGCTGAAAGGACAAGAAAATATGGATTAATTTCCTCATCTGTAACTGGACGACCACTAGCACCAGTTATACTCTTAATTGATGATCTTCCAGTTGTAAATGGAAAAGTTGCTTATGAAAGGCTTAATAGGTGCTTAACTCTTCTTGTGCAATCAGTTCGTATTCCGACAGCCATATTGTTCACGGATTATGGCAAGGTTGACTCTGCAGACTTCAACATGCGCTACCCAGAGGAACTCCTTCAGTCTCTTGAATATGCTGGAGCTTGTAAGGTTGCATTCCTTAAACTATTTAAGATGCAGCTTAATTCCTTCTAGTCTGTTGGTTTTTAACTAAACTGTAGAAAATTTCAGGTCACCTTCAATCCAATAACAGTCATTTCTATGAAAAAAGTTCTTGCAAAAATATGCCGAATGGAACAGGTTGAAGTTAGTGCTGATTCAATTGAAGCAATAGCAAAAGCAAGCGGAGGTGATATGAGGAATGCAATTACATCTTTACAGTATTTCTGCTTGAACCCGCATCCAATGCCTTCTCTACCTTCCTCCAGTTGTTACTCTGTTCCTTCAAAAGGAAGTTCAGATGATGTCAGTACTTCAGATGATCGGATTTCTTTGACATTTGGCAGAGATGAAACCCTTTCTTTATTTCATGCATTGGGGAAATTTCTACACAACAAAAGAGAGAGTGAAGATACTGGTGCATCAGGTATGATAAATGAATTTTATATTGGCTAATGGTTTTGCAAGTTTAAATGGGGCTCTGACTTCTGAGGATATTGACTTCATTACCCAGTCTACAGGAATAATAAAACTTCCTTCTTTTTATCTTTTATTTGTTAAGTAGTTATTTAGAAAACCTGTTCTCCCTAAATGCATGGTTTGATTGCCTTCAGAAAGCGTAAGTTTCAGAAAAATGTAAATCAATGGTAATATTTATCTGAAGTTCAGCATAACTAAATATGGCTGAAGTCAGGACCAGTAAAGGCACTTTAGAAGCCATTTATTAGTTGACATGGAGTTGTCATTCTCTTAATTTATACCAAGGAATAAAGATGAAACCATTCCCAATGCATAATTACAGTTGTTGGAGTTTGCAAACTGCAGATGAACTTTTTTTTTGACTACTTGCAGTGATGAACTAATTTAGACATTGCTGCAAAAGCCTGCAGTTACAGATCATCCTTTCACTTTGACCCCACTTTTTTTTTTTGAAAGGAAAAGGACAATTCACTTTGACCCCACTTTAGCCACTAATAATAGATTGTTTCCTGCACAATCACTTTCTAACTGTCATATTTCAGTTTTTCAGATTTAGAAGTATAACTGTAGTGTCAGATGGCTAGATAATTTGCTGTAAACATGTAAGATACTGTAGAAGTAACTTCATGCATCTATTCTAAATCCTTAGAACGTTACATGCTGTGATAATCTCATTCTGTTTAGTTACATGTTTCCAGATAGAGGTATATTTGTTTTAAAGGAGAAATTCATGCGCTTGCCGCTAAAGATGGAGGCTCCAGAAGTTGTTCTTTTGCAAGCACATGGCCAAGCAAGGCCTATTACTGATTTTCTGCATGAGAATGGTAAAATATTTGTATTTCAATACTTAGGCTTGTTATGCTTTATTGCATGAAATAGTGAAAAACTCAAGGATGCCTCATTACTACCTGTTAATGCTTTCTGGTTTAGATAAGTTCATTTCAAAGTAATCATTTGAGTTCATTTCATCAAGTAATGAAAAGCTCAAAAGTTTTCCTTTGGCTAATTGTTGAAATTTATTTAAGGACATCCTACTGGAGGTAAAACGAGTTCCTTGAATATGTAGTACAATTATGACATGTAAGGCTTTTCCTAAACATAATTCATGAAAAATGGTGCTCTGATAAAAGTGATGAAGTTTCTTTTGAATTTTTTTTTCTTTTATTCTTTTTGGACTCTTGGCTCTCTTAAATAGTCTTTATTTTCTCCTCTCTTTTCTTAATAGTAATTTCTTTACCTTAAAAAATATTGTTTGAGCTTGCATCTTGAGAATCTTGGTTGAATAGGAAAATTATGATTTAAATGAAATACTAGCATGTCAGTATATCTTTATATCAAGTTTATGTATATAGAAGAGATATAAAATTATGAAGTTACAAACAATGGATATTGGTTTTGAGCACATGTTGTATCTTCTTCTTGCAGTGTTAGACTTTTTAAGTGAAGAAGCTATAGATGATGCCTGGGTTGTATCATCTTATTTAAGCGATGCTGATATCCTTCTTGCATCAACCAATGAAGCCAGAAGTTTTGAGACTCAGAATCTTTTACAGTTAGCTGCTGCTTCAGTTGCTACTCGGGGAGTGTTATTTGGTAATTCTCATCCATCACCATCCAGGTATGGTGTATGCTATCCCAATTGCTTTTTAATCTGAAGTTCACTTAGAATATGTTACAGTATGGTAAGTATGCAGGTGGCATGCCATTCGACGGCCAAAACTGTGGCAAATTGAGCAATCCTTGTGGCACAATAAGGTTAGTTTATAAAAGGCAAATTTATCAGATATATTTTCTTGATTTACTTCTGCAATAAGGCTTTTAGTTACCTTTTTTCCCTTCCCTTCTCATTGCTTTGTTGTTCATTTTGTGAATTCTCTGATTACCTCCAGGGTCAAATGTTGAGCCAGAGAGGTTATTATTGTTACAGTCAAGACAATGAATACATGTCTACACAGTTGGTAATTGCAACAGAGCTTAAACCTGTTCTTAAATGGCTTGGGCATAGAGCATATGGATATTTTGAAGCTGAACAATCTTTTGAGGACATGATTGGAAATGACTCCAATAGTTTGTCTTTGGATGATAGAAGCGAGGATATATCTGATGATGAAATAGAAGATTGGTAATGCCTGACAAATTTCCTGGGGTCGGAGTTGTCATCTGTAAATTGTGTACATAGCTGAAATATTCTGTTAGTTTTTGTTCATTTTATTTTCCTGATAGAATAGCGCCATCGGTTTTTGTAAGTTTGAGAAAACCATTTTCCGGTGGCCTCAAGAAGTTCGCCTAGCTATAGTTTGCATGGTTGGTCGCATTAAAGCTTCCGAGAACATCAAGTGCCTCACTTAGAACTTGGCCATCTTGACACCAGCAATTGGAGTAAATGGATTAATATTTGGTTCAATCTTCAAAATGTTTCAGAAGATACTAATCCACCCATTGATCAATAAGAAATTAAAGCTTTAGAAGTGGTGGTTGAGTGGGTGAAGTATGATTTTTGTATTTGAACGTTACGAATTTGATTCTTGTTAACACATTCTTGATTATTTTTAGGGTCATTTAATTTAAATATTGGAAATATAATTAATATTTGGTAATTGTAATTGATGATTTTTTTTTTTTGGGAGGGGATTGGATTCACCATAAATCAAGTATAAATATATAGAATGAGAGTAAAATAGTAATTTAATTATTCGGGGTGATATGTCTAAAAGAATGACTGAATGAGAGGTAGTAAAGTAGTAATTTTATTATTCGGGACGTTAGGTCCAAAAGAATGTGGTATTAAATTAGTGATTTTATTGCTCGGGGTGTTTAGTCTAAAAGAATGAGAAGTCGTAGTGTTCCTGTTTGAAGTCAAGATCATAAGCCACCGGATTAGGATGTATTGTAAGGATTAAATGAGTGATGTCTAAAATGGAGACAAGGATGCCTATTTATAGTGTTGAGACCTATCCAAACGCTTGACAAATGTATCACCTTGGTTATTCTTCATTCTTGACTATGCATCTGTCTCATCTTCACCCCACTACGTTGTCACCAAAGTCAGAATAAATATAGGTTGTCATGCTTTTATATACATGATATAGTAGTTTGGCGGATGGAGGCTTGTGCTACCATGCTTGAGGTCCTTCTTTAAGCCCAACAAAACCTATCTTTCACTCTTCTTGAGCCAAAACCTTCCCAATAAAATGAGTCTCGAGGTCTCATGGCCCATCAATAATGTTTCATATTGAATAGAAAATGGTTTTACATATTTTTTTTCTTTTCCTCTTTTGATCTCATTGTTTAAAAGTATGGAGGGAAAATGTAATGTATTTTATGATTACTAAATGATTTGAATCGAATAGTATGATAACAAAAGTAGACAAACGAATTGAACATAGTAATGGGTATCAAAGATTCAAAGGTACCAAAATCACAAACTAAGTACTATCATAATGCGATTTATCTTTCTTGCATGATTTTCTAACTATTATTATGCATGAATAAAGTGAGTTTATTTAGAAATTACGGGTAACAAAGGAATTTCCCTATTCAATTCTCAATGTATTCGAAGTGAATTTGAACACCGATGGGGTCTGCTGTCTGCATTAGAAGACACATTAGACAATAATTGGGACATTTCAATTGTATAAATGATATTGGTACACTCATAATTATTGGATTCTTTTTTTTTTTTTTTTTTTCATGTATAAATATTTATTTTTATTCAAATTCCTTACGACAAATAAATTTAAGATTTTAGGCCACCTTGAGTAATTGAGAACCTTATAATCTTTATCCCACTTTTATTTTGATCTTAAAAGTTTCATTAACATTCTCAATATATGATAATTGTATTATGATTTGACTAATATATTTAAGATTCACGTAGTATTTCATTATATATATATATATATATATATATATATATATATATATATATATATATATATATATATATATATATATATATATATATATAAATTCAAATATAATTTTCTTAAACATCACAAACTTGCTGTCACTGGGACCACATATTCTTGGTTGGCATTCCAGTTTGTTATTATTACGTGGAACTTGGAAACATGGGTCAAATTGGAGTCAAAAAGTAATTGATGTTCAAGAAAACCAACGCAAAAAGACATTTCAAGTCTGCCAAACACAGTCTTAGGTAAAAGTGAGTGAAAGAAAAGGTAAATACGCAGTAATTCAAGGATCGCTAAGCAAAAACGCCTAACATTCTTTTCCTTTTTCGGTTACCCATCTAACTCCAGCATTGAAAAACCGTATACCCTGTTTGGTTCTCCAAATTCAGAATCTTACTCTTTTACAGGCGAGCTGCAAATTTTACTGCTTGGGCTTCTCAGAGGTAAATTTCTTTAATTTTTAACTTTTTCCTCGTATTCTTGTTCAATGCGCCATTTTTCCTGCGTAATTATCTGATCGAAAACCTAAGAGGGCACGGATTTCGGTTCCTAGTTGTAGTAATTTGAGCGTTAATTGGAATTCTAGGGTTTTATTTGATATGCTAGGGCTAGAAGTTGCATGTTCTAACTCACCCCAAGTGTATCAATAGCTTTGGCACTTGTATTAAGCTCCAATGCTCAATCAGTTTGTTGAAAATTAAGAGAAAAAGAAGCAAACTTGTTGATTTGTTATCGCACTTTCATGAAAACTTGTTGAATTATGATTTCAAGCTGTTTGAAACCACGAAAAAGGTAAAAGGAATGCGTGATTATGCAAAACTCAGAGCTTTTGAATGAAACAATCTTGAATCTGAAAGCTAATGTATTCAACTATTAACTGTGTTTACCTTCTTTGTGTTGCGTGTTTAGCTTAGTTTGTGCTCCATTACCAGATGGCTACCCGGCCTACTCGTTCGAGGAGACAGGTAGCTGCCCAGCAGCCGGAGTCTCAATCAAGGGCCAAGTGGAATGCATACCTCACTAATATATTGGTGGAACTGATGGCGGAGCAAGTGCGTTTGGGGAATAAACAGAATAAATCCTTTAACAAGGAAGCATGGAAGTGCATCTGTGAGGATTTTCATAAAGAAACAGGTCTTCCGTGGGACCAGGAGCAATTGAAGAGCCGGTATACTGCCCTTAGGAAGCATTATGCTATTGTAAAGTCAATACTTGATCAGAGTGATTTCAAGTGGGATGAGCCGACAGGTGCCATTGTTGCTACAGATGAGGCATGGGATGCATACATCAAGGTTCGTTTTTTTTCACCCCCATTTTCTAGTGTAACACTATGAAACAAATTTTTTTGCTGGATGAACCCTTTGCTGTTTCACGACATGGTTATGGCACATATTTGACCATTCTTGTGTTGTCAATTGGAAAACTACTTTCTTTTTATTAAACTGATTTTCTGCTTGATGAACCCTTCACTGTTTCTTGACATGTTCTAGTGTATTTCTGGTGACTAGGTCTCTTTCCCAATTCTCATGTGTTGTAAACAGGAAAACTACTTTGTTTTTATCAATGGTTCACAAATACATAAATGCATAATAGTTCGTTTATTGTATACTATAGATTAGAGTTCTTGCTCGTTCAAATGACTATGAACTTGAGGAAGAAATAAGCCTTTTTTTTTTTTTTTTGCCTTGAAAATTATCGATCACTAGTTGTATGAAATATAATAATCAGGAACATCCAGATGCAGAGACTCTGAGGAGTGCGGGCTGCTCTATTTACAAACAATTACACACAATCTTTGCTGAAACTGGGACAAAAGGGAAGTCAAATGGATCTACTATGAGCAAGGAGCGACCCTCTGGTTCACAACCTTCATCTGTGTTTGAGGACAAGCTGTCCTCGTCAGAATCTGAGGAAGAGGCTGACATGGGAGTTGAGGAAGATAAACTTCAGTCAACCAACCCGTCTGCAAATTCGAGTCGGAAAAAAGGGCGTAAGGGGGTCGATGATTTCATTGCAAAAGCTATATTGGAGATGGCTGCTGCTTCAAGACTCAGGGCTGATGCTATCAAGAAGTTAAATGAAAGGTACACTATAACCGATTGCATTAGAGCATTGGACGAATTGCAAGGTGTCAATGACCAAGTTTATTTCGCTGCCTTGGATCTGTTCAACAACAGAAGTGCCAGAGAGATATTCTTGTCCCTTCAAGGTGAGAAGCGGTTGACCTGGTTGCATTGCAAAGTTTCTCGCATTCAGTAATTCATAGGCCGAGGAGATCGCTCCATCCTATCAGTGCTTTGTTAGATACTCTCAGTAGTCATTTATTGCATTCTCCAAGAAAATGAATTTTGTAGTCTTAGATTTCTCTGTTACATAGTATATTTAGAGGAATGATAGATTTCGATATCGATTTTTTACTTCTTACAACCTATAGGTTAAAAGGAGATGTGATAGATACATTATTTTGCTTATGGGTCTAGTTTCTTGTGAAAGCTGTAAAGACAAAAACAAGAAATCAAAGAGAAATGATTTATAGTACCCATTGTCTTTCCCATGTTGAAAGAGTGATTCATAAGCATTTGACTTTAATGAACTTCAAGTTTGATTTCATACATAATTTAATGTTAGATTTATTCTTCTGTTCTGATTTCTTGTCCTGTTCTGCAAACTCAGGATTCTGATTCATTAAATACTTGCAAGAAAACACAGATTCTAGCAGAATTTTGTCAGATGAATACAGAATGGACTTCTGAAACACTAAAAACAAGACAGAATTAGACAGAAAGACTCCTCAGATACTGACACTGATTAACTGATGTACAAAAACATAACATAAATTATACATTCTATCATCTGCATTAGCCTCCACCATCAACACTACTTGCACAGTGACGATGACAACTCGAGAGATAACACGCGATAATCCCCCATTCCCTCGTGCACGTTTCAGACAATCTGCAACCAGTTTTCCAGAAAGCGAGAAAGCACGCGACTATACATTGAGACAAAATTAAGAATGTAGCTCAACTTCCTGGGAAAGCGACGACAACTACATATCTAGAGCGAAATCCTCTTCACATCGTTCAACCCGCCGCTGCTTTTAGCCTGATTGTATACCGACTCGAATGCGTGAGTGCAGACGTTGGCGAAGCCCGTCACTGCCTGAAAGACGTGCGGCAGTCCCATCTGTAGGTTGCTCAATGTCATGGCCCTCGTTACGCCCACCAACTTGTCGTATTTGGCCTTCTCGTCCTCTGCCCTCGCTCTTAGCGTGTCAACCTTAACCCGCCTCAGACCCACGGGATTCTTGCTACTTGTACCACGAGAGGTGTCAGACATCGAGTACGGACCGTACTTGGACTCCATCGACCTAAGTTCATTAGCCTTCTTCTCGAGTTCTTTGACTGACAAATCCAACCTCTTCTTTTGCTTTAGCTCGTCCGTCTGCTGGACGACAATAGCATTTATCACGCTTAAAAAGCTCTTGATTCCTTCAGACGCGACCTTGTCAGGGGCATTATTGACCGCGAGATGCCACTCTTCACAAAACGAGTAAACCGAAGAGTCTTGACTGGTTTTCTGCACCAGCTTGTTACTAAGTTGGAACATGCTAAGCCTGAGCCATCCGGTCAGGGACTGAATGTAATCCCGTTGAGCTTTCACGAGGTTGCAAAACGAGAGGTGCCACTGTTGAACTTCAAGCTCGAGTTGGAGAGTCGATTGTCGATGAATTTCAGACGTAGGATCGGTAGGCAGTATCGCGCTAAGATACTTGAGCTGCTGGACTATGTGCGTCTGGACCTGATGGCTCTCGTACATGCTCCTCCACATGTACATCAATCTGTAAACGATAAAACGCCAAAGATTATAATGCTATGTCAAACATCGTCTTTTCGAATCCCATAGAACCCTTCATACAATCCTACAATTTTCAACACTTTTCTAAGCAGTAAAAAGCATGTTGATAGAATCATAGAAAGAATGTCGAGAGATAAAACCGTGAAAATAAATTGGGAGAAAGAGTAGAGTACAAACCCTTTGACAAGATTAACAAGTTGCGGGTAAAGCTCTGATTCTCTTAATTTGACGATTTCAGCAGAGATCGTTTCTATAGCTTGCGAGGCCACCATCATCTGTGATTCCAATTTCTCGACCTCTTTCTTCGCCTTCTCAGTCTTTACATAATCGGCTCTTTTCATTTCTAGCTTCCGAAGGTGTGCCACCTTTTTCTCGTGCTCTAATTTCAGTGTCTCGGCATTCTACAACAACCCCATTCAGAGATAGAAATACAACAATTATTAACCTCTCAACCTCTTCCAAGTTTTGAAGTAACTACCACCAAATTGCTCATGAAAAAAGAATGAATGAAAATCAAAAGGGCATTCAAACCCCGGTCCACAGAATATGCTTAAGATTCTAAATGACAAATCAGTTGGAAAACGAGACAATGTCATTAGATTTGTTCTCGCTGCTTTCTCGGGAGACGAGATAAATTCATGGTACCCAAGAAATGCAGAAACATGTGAACAGCCAAGAATCTATAAACTTTGGCATCAAAAGAGTAAATTTTGATATTTACTTTCACTACTTCTTACCCTAACTTCTAGGTAGAGCTTCTTCTCCCAGGCATACAATCTCTCCACTGTGGAACAATGGCTAGAGGCGCCATCACCACCACCGCCAACACAAATTCCATTCCCAATTGATTCATCGCAACATCTCCCAAATCCATTCCATTTTGGACTCGACCGGAATGACCATAACAATGGCCCTAAACTTTTCCCTGCAAATATACATAACATATAATTGAAAAATGCCATTATAACATATCATAGTACTATTAAAGACTAGTGCATTTTTTAGCCAGGGAAACCCGCAACCACTTTCCAAGAGTAAACCCCGCACCTAGACCACAAGGAGTTAAACCAGCTTAGGTTGTCCATAGCTGACCGACCAACAGACTTATAACTTTGTGGTTAGCAAATCAACGGCTGGGCAACCTAGGTGGCTAGGCTTGTAACTTTGCGGTTACCAAGTCAACAATCTGACTGGGGTAAAGTACTTCAATTATATATATACAGCTAATTTGCAGATAAGAACAAATTAGATACCAATAATAAGCAAATATGTGTGTGGATATAAGCATAATGTACTACTTGAGCATGTTGTACCTTGTGCAGTGGTGGTTGTACGTAGGGAAAAAGTGTATGTATGAGAGATATACCTGAGGATCTTTGGTCGGAGATAGTGCCGGTGGGGACTTCTAAGAGCAATGAGAGTTGGGCGCCGGCGTTAGCCGCCTTGAGGAAGTACTCATCCAATTCTTTGATGATCTCCACCAAGTCTTTACTCTTGGTGGAGACCACCACCGCAAGATCGCTGGTGGTGGCGGTGGTGTCTTTCGAGTACTGACTCACCACGGACGGCGGCGCCGCCACGCTCGCCTCCCCGGCGGCGGTGGTGGTGGTGGTCACGGCCACCTCCGACGCCACGGTCGTCTCCTCCCACTCCTCCTCCGTCACGGACCTCGACGACGCCGGCACGAACGGGTCCCAGAAATCCCAGCTGGATCCGTGCGGCGGCAGCGGCGGCGGTGGCGGCCGGACGGCGGAGGACGTGGTGGTGGAGGTGGTCCATGTCACGGTCGTCGGAGTTGGGCTGAACGGCGGCGGCGGAGGCGGAGGCGGCGTGGAGGGCAACGGCGGCCGTAACGGATTCTGCGGCGGCGGAATGCGGCGGAGATTCGTCTCGGCGGTGGCGAACTGGAAAAGGGCCGAGCCGGTATTCCGGAGAGACCTTATATACATAGTATGCGCCGCGGAAAAAGCATGTCTGGCCTTCACAAACTGTTTCATATAACTCTTCCGAGCTTTACACCGTGAAACCAACTCCTCTCTCTCTACTCGTGAATAACAGCACCCCATTTCTCCGATCTCTCTCAATCACTCAAACCCCCCCTTTCGTCTTCTAAAAAAACTGCATTTTCCATAAAATTCAAACCAAAAAAAAAAAAAATCTCGGTTACCCAAGAAAGGTTTCAGTTTCCTAGGAAATAATCTCATCAAGAAACCACATTAAACACAAGAAAGCAGAAAAAAAAATGTTTCCTTTTTCTCTTGCGTATAAAACTTCTTTTGTTTCTTTGTTTTCTGAACAGAAAGCGTCTGTAAAATGGTGGGGAGGGAGACGACAAGAACACACCAGTGAGAGAGTAGACGTTGGACAGAGTGCCAAATTGGTGTAATTTGATTTACATGGTGACTAAAATGCCCCCATTACGCTTAATATTTACTAATCACACATTATTGTATGGAGGAGGGGAATATGTTATTTGAGTTGCAAAAATCAAGAAAGACAACATAAGATGTTGGGAATTTAGAATGGTCAAAGGTCAAATGGTTGGGAGAAGAAGTACAGTAGAGATGGGTTCATGTTCATCCCTTAACCAACTTTTACAACCATAACTGCCACTACCCATCACAGTACAATTCAAGCTTCTGTTCTTGCTCCTCTTTTTTAACTTCAAATTCAAATTTTGAAGTCTTGCTGTTTTGCTTGCAACACTCCATTGCTTTATTTATTATTATTTTTTTGGGTGAAAATGTAATATTTGGTGTGCATAAATTTTATGACAGTTTGGGGGTACGCCTCTCTTCCATTTAAAAAAAATGTGTTCATGTGATATTATTTGATTAATTTTTATGAAGTGTAACTGTTTATAAATTATGGCGACAAATAAATATTGGGAATTGTAAAATTATGTTAATTTGTGAAAACTTGTGCATAATGTTTTGTGTGCAAATAAAGTTCTCTCGTTTAAAATTTATATTTAAAAGAAATGACATTTTCAATTGTTATGATATAGATTTAGTTTTTTCAATTATTCACAATATATGTTTTATTCGTTTATGTTATTTGCAATATATATTTAATTCATAAGTTTTTAGCTACATAGCGAATTTGGTTTATAATAATAGGTTTTTGTTAGAGCCTTAAAAGTTAAATCTTACATTCCAGTGGACTTAAAATTTGAAATTGCAAGGTAAATAATTGAGTGACCATTACCACAATTGAAGCACTAAAAGTTTTTTTTTTTTTTTTTACACTAGTAAATAAACAATGATTATTATTATTATTATTATTTTTAAACAAAACACCCCATCTAATCCAAAACTCACATTTATAAAAGTCTAACCTTCAATCTTGCATTAAGTGCTCACTTAACAATTACTAGATTTAAATGAAATTTATTTAATCATTGAATAATTGGTATGACTAATAAAATGTGAGAGATGAAACTATTTTTATCGAGCACAACAAATTAATTCCAAATTAGGTCATCATTCCTTTTTAAAAACCTTTGTCATCAATTGATGTAATTAGCAGCTATATGTTGTAGGGTAAAAAAGTGAGCGAACACCTTCTTGGTGAGCCTGTTGTATAAGGTCTTTTTAGTATGATTTACCTCTTATATGTGATTTGTGGACTATTACATAAAATCAATGTTTATCTAGTGCGTTCGTGTAGTGACAATGAGTTTTTCTTGTCACCAAAAATAAAAAATAAAAAGAGGAAGGTATGAAATTGGTTTTATTGTGTACATTAGTGTACAAGTATTTAAATACTTGTAGATCGGTTGAGCCACATCCCGATTTAAAAAATGGTCAGCATAATTCATAAATTAAAAGTGAGATTTACTTGATTGTGTACAACATTATAGTATTTAGAGACGTGTGAATCACATAATTCACATGAAACACATTTCGTGATTAACTCTATCCACTAAAATTGTAGGATAAAAGTGATAAAGATTTTTGAAATTGTGATCCGATTTTAAAACTGATCAATGTAATCTATAAATTAATAGTGAAATTAACTCAACCACAACTAATGATTGATAGTGGAGTAAATTTATTTATTTATTTTGTATGCCAAATAGAAAGAGGAGGTTTGTAAATTGTAACATATGCTGACTTTACAGTGGACAATGCGGTGGCAAATCTTGGGAGTATTAAGGAGGAATTGCACCTATTAAAATGATTCATCTTTTTCTCTTTTTATTCACTTTTAATTCTTTTTCCATAGAGGACTGTGACCATGGAATCAATCTGACATACCATTGTAGTTGCAGATCCACTGCTCCTATATAATAATCTGACACAACACCTACCTTCTCACAAGATTATACTGTTTATGAAAATCCTACATTATTTAATAATACTGGCTTAATTATAGCTTTAAATATGAGTTTGAATTTTTGATCTTATTATATTTAAATAATTCATATTCTTTTTACTTGAGTCAATTAACTCCTTTCTGATTGGGGTAAGTGAAGTTTTAAGGAAACAAAATGATGTAATCATGAACCTAACAAAATAAAAAAGGGAAGAGACTTGATTCAACACATGAAGATCAATGGTGTGCTCATGATTGACCAACTGGTGCTCACTAGTATGAGATTTCAAAATAATAACTTGAGATCGAGTATCACTAGCGGTAGTGTGAGAATAACCTCTCAAAAGTGAGGGGTAGCTCAAGTGTGGGAGCAACCTCTCATGCAATTCAACACATGAAGATCAATGGTATACTGATGATTGACCCCACTAGTGCTCGCATGTGTAGCTCAATTGATAGTATGAATGAAGTTTGCGAACAATGACCTGAGATCGATAAGGATATGATAGAAATGTGCCCCGTCCCCGTTGGGGATTCCCGTCCCCGAGGTCGGGGACGGAGACGAGGAGTATACTCCCTGCCCCGTTGCCATCCCTAGAGATCGAGTCTCACTAATAGTAGTGTGGGAGTAATCTCTATTTGTGCACAGTAAGTAAAGGTCTAACCTCTGTGTTCAGCTGGGTTACCATGATTTACATCTTCTCAAATGCTTTGTCGGAGAGGGGTGGGTGAGTGCCCTTGAAATTGGGGATTCAACCTTTTAAGAACATTGATTGGCCCCACTAGTTAATTCACTCACATGGCGTTTGGTTGGAAGGAGGGAATTGGGGGGAAAAAGAATTGTAATTTGGTGGAATTGCAATTCAATGAATAAAGTAGGAATTGAAATTACAGGGTTGGTATGCAGGAATATGAGTACAGGAAATTGGAAGCTAAGAAGCGACAAAATGACTAAAATGCTCCTAATGTTGTAGTAGTAGTAATAATAATAATATCAACAACAACAACAACAACAACAATAATAATAATAAGTATAATAATAATAATAAGTCTTTCAAAAATAATAATAATAATAATAATAAATATAATAATAATAATTGTTTCAATTTTTTTTTAAAAAAAGACAAAGGGTATGGGAAGAGGGGCAAAATTGTCCTTACACCAACAAAATTGCCACTTCTCTCCACCGAATTGCAATTCATGAGGGGAACCCCATGAATTCCAATTCATCATTTGGAGGGAATTACAATTACGCGGAATTGCAATTCCCTCCAACCAACCAACCAAACATGCCATCAATAATTAACTTCCTTGTCTTGGGCAGCCCAAGTGGTAAGAGAATTACACCTGCAACCGGGAGGTCGTGGGTTTGAACTTAACCTTGGTTGGTTTGCCGGCGAGGGTTGGGTTTACTCACTACTTACACACTCATTAATCCAAAAAAATTAACTTCCTTGTCATTTGCTCAAAAAAAAAAAAAAAACTTCCTTGTCATTAATTTTCAAGGAAAAATAAAGTTCTAAAGTTCATTTAAACATGATGATCTAGTTGTATTTACAGGGCGTTTGGTTGGGAGGAGGGAATTAGGGTGGAAAAGAATTGTTGTAATTCGGTGAAATTGCAATACAATGAATAAAGTAGGAATTGAAATTACCGTGTTTGGTATGCAGAAATAGGAGTACAGGGAATTGACAGGTAAGAAGTGACAAAATGACTAAAATGCCCTTATGTTGTGGTACCCCATGAATTGCAATTTATCATTTGGAGGGAATTGCAATTTCGCAGAATTGCAATTCCCTCCAACCAAACATTGTAGTTTAGGAATTCACTGAATTGCAATTCAATGAATTGCAATTCCCCCCAAACTACATCCAACCAAACAGGCCATTAACGTTTTTATTTTAAGAAATTCTTCAGTCTCACGTATCTTGTTAAGTCGTTTTGTAAAAATTATTAACATGAATGAGTACTTTAAGAAATTCTTCCTTGTCACATGTCTTGTTAATAAGTTGCTAAAATTTAAGGAATTAATTCCTCAGTGTCATGTGTTTTGTTAAGCCATGCATTTTGAGCCGTTTTGCAATGTTTATTAAGATGAGTGGTTATTTTTAGAAATTCTTCGCTGTCACATGTTTTGTTAGTCATTTTGCAATAACTATTAAGATTTAAGACAGAGTACTTCAATAAATCTTTCACTGTTGTTTATTAAGTCGTTTTGTAATAATTATTATGATAAATTGACTCAATCAAACTTAAAATGTTTATCAAGAAAGATTGGCACTGAAAGAATTGAAAAGGAAATATAGGAATCTTCTTCTTCTTGTCTAATACAATGAATTGGGTGTTATGAATATTTGAAGAATTACTTACCCAGCCCCTAAGGAATAAAGAAAAGTAAAGGAGAACAAGCTCATCTCCCTACTCCTAAATTAAAGAATTTATGCATAATAATAAGAATGGATGATAATTAGATTTAAACAAATAAATAAATAATCCCATAATGTTAAAAGGCTCTTCAGGCTTTAGGACTCAATGACAGGGTGATGTCTTGAAAAACCTTAAGCCTCTTCTCAATCTTCCTGGGACAATGTTGTTGTTCCAGCTTGGATGATGTTGTTTCAGCGCTGGAAGAATCCAAAACTGCTGCGATTATCGCGTCCTCGAAGTCCTTGTTGTCGGGCAGCTTCAAGTCCGCCCATTTCTCCTCCTCCGGCGAAATCGACTGCCGTCTCATCTTGTTTTCCGGGGCGGCGGCGGCGCCGTTGCCGGACCTCGTTCGCTTCAGCGGCTCCTTGAAGGAGGAGTAGAACGGCGGCGCGTTTATGTTCAGCGAGTTCAGAGGCGGCTTTTGCGCCGCCCGGTTGGAAGATACGATGTTGTTTTCGTCTGGGAATTGGTCTTCTTGGACCGGATTTGCCGGGAATGTTGTTGTTGAGCAAGGTTGAGGTTGCCAGATTGCGGAGGAGCCCAAGAAAGATTGGAAAGCCTTGCGCTGTTCGAGATGGTTAAGGTTGTCGGAGTCTCCGACAACCTTAACCATGGTCACGGATTCGAGATCCTGGAGCATCTGCTGCGCTCTCTCGTAGGCTTTGAGGTGAGAATCTACGCCTCTGGGGCCGTCCGACACCGCGGGTTTTACGCGGCGGAGCGTGTCTTTAGCCTCCCTAACTCTCCCTTGCTGCATTAAGCAAATCCCCAGATTGCACATCTTGTTGTTGTCTGCCGCTATCGCTAAAGCCCTTCTGTATGCATCTTCTGCTTCTATGTAGTTGTTTTGCTGCATCAATGCCCACCCCAAATTCCCCTGTAAACAAAAACACGATTTTTTTTTTCTCAGTTTACTGATCTGATCATCATTCATTCATCTTGAGTTATATATATATATATATGATTATTACCAGTAGTCTAGTGGCTTCTTGATCAACTGAAACCTGGAACTTTTTCCCTTGGGATCTTGCAGTCTTCGTTCGCTTTCCATTAAAGGCTAATCCTTGTTGGATCATGAACAATTTGTGCCTCAACAGTGCAATTTGATCATCCAATCTCCCACATCTCTGTCAACACCACACAATAAGTGTGTCAAAATTCAATCTTTGCAAATTTATAGAGGAAATGTGCTCACACTTTATCTGTCATTCAATTTGATATCAAAGTCAATCTTATGCAAGAGACCATGAACTATTAGAGCTCATAAAAAAGGTAATAAGTTTACACACATAATGAGACATGTTGAGTAATGAGTATAACACATAAACAAAAATGTGCATAAAACATGTTGAACATAATATATAAATAAAAATGTACTGTTCAACAATCAGTTTAGCCTTTTAGTTAAAACAGAACACATCATTTGGAATGAATGCAGGGGAGTGAAGGGAAACCTTGTAGAGATCTAACAAAATGTTGTCAAGAGCTTCTTGCGCTTGATCCGAACACCGGTTTCTTAACGATTTGATCGCTTCAATGGCTTCTTCCGCCCTGTTTTGCTGCTTCATCACAATCGCCATGTCTTTCAGAGCACTATCCACTCTGTCTCCGGCGTTAATGGCTGCCCAGAACAGAGGGATCGCCTTCTCCGGATCCTTTTCAACCAGCTGCAAATTCAAACACCCAACATCTCAAAAACACAACTACAACTCATTATCAGTTTAAACTTTTAGTCCAGACAAAACATACTTGCACATTCTTGGCCCGAACGTAAGGGCTATCGCCGACGGGGACTTTGGGGGCGACATGGAAGGAATCGGAGCGGGTTCGGGCCACACCCAGAGGCTTAGCGGGGGACGCCGGAGCAGATTTGGTGGGTCTGAAGCCCGGCGGCCCATTCCACATTTCCTGCAACATATTCTTCGATTTCCTCTAAACGGATTCGAAATTTGTTTTGCAGAAAATGGAGATTGAGAATTGCAGAAGGAAGGGAGAGAGTGAGAGAGAGTGAGAGAGAGGGTGCAATTTAGGCAGGGAGAGTGTGGAAATTTGACCGTTGAAATATAGCCGTTGGGAGTCATATGACCACCCGTTGGGTCTTTTCCCTTGGGGCGTTTTTATTGCTATACTGTATATATCAAGTCCATTGTATTGCAATATTTCATAGATGTTCATAATTTTTAGAAAATATTTAAGCATTTTACCAAAAAAGTAAAATCATACCGAATGCAACATGCCCGCTAATTAAACGTTTTCTTCTTTCAATATGCAAATACAAAATAACATTAATTAATTATCCAAACATGCTTAAATCGTAATATATTAAGATCGAGTTAAATTTCTCACGTTCATTATTAGTTTTAACCATTTGTAGCAATTGTGATTGTTTGATGCAATTGATGTATATTAATGATATTTAAGATTCGTAGAGCAAATGATGTTAGGTCGCTAGCCTAGCTCAGCCTAAGCCTAACTAGGTAGGTCAGATCGCGAGCTCAGCTTAGAGTAAAGTCAACTATAGGGATAGTAATTTCTCCTGTTCTCAACTAAAGTCCCTGATCCCCTCCCTGACGAGAATAGGAACTGAAAAAAACTTCAGAGAACGAGACAGAGATGGAGAATACTTTCAAATCCTCGCGAGGTCGAAGGAAGCAGTAGAAACCACGTCTACCTTCACGAATCACACCACGCAGCAATAGCCCTCGTGATACCATATTCCAGTAGATGTTTCCTTCAACCATCGATGCTCATTGTCATGAAGTAGCTCAGCTCGTGACACTCACTCCACCACATAGTAACATGTTTCGTGGTCATGCCTTACCATCACACTATGGTCACTTCGTGAAGCCTAGTTGTTGATCACGCAACAATGAGCTGCGTGACACCAAGTTCTAGTGAGCTTTCCTTTGCCGCCATGCTTCCAACCACGAAGTAATGCTCCTCGTGAGGTTGAATTCCAGTAGCCTGTAACTCCTTGTCACGACGCCGGTCGTGACACGTCTCTAGTGCATCCTTCTCCTCTAGTGTCACGAGGCTCATTACCTCATGACGCGCGTACCCTGAGTATAAATTGCAGCTTTTCTCTCATTTTTCTTTGACTTTGGTTCCCAGGTCAAACCCTAGGTGGATGAGCTTGGTTTCTCCCATGTTTCTATCATCAATCTAGGGTAGATTAGGCTAGATTTAAGGTTATTTACATATTTGGAGTTTGTATTGAAGATTCAACTCTTGGATTTCAAGATTTCACCTTCCATTGTCAATAGATAAGTTTTTTTCTTTCCTTTATCTCTTTCATATTCAATGTTAATGCTTATTACTTGTGTGTGCTTTGCTATGTTTATGTTTGATATATGTGAGTAGTTAGCTTTTGGACTTGAGTTATGGTTGTATTGTCTATCTTGACGCTTTATTTGTAATTAATGCATAATGGGTATAATTATAACCTAGGGTTTATGTGTTTATGAGGGTGTTGTGTTTATATCTTGTTAATGTTTGATGTACACATTCATTAGCATGTTTTTGGAGAATTTTTTGCTACAATGAGAATTAGACCAATGATTTGAGCCACCCCTTGCATAAACCTAATAGTTTGTGTTCTTGATGGACTTGGAATTGATATGTCACGAGAGTGAGACAATTTCTTGTTCTAATCCTCGTATATTCGCTCATTGAAGTGGCTTTGGACTAGGATACCTACGTGCATTCCCGTTTGACTTAGTTATTTGTTTTACATAATCTCATAGGTTGTTGAAGCATCTAGAAGATAATTCTCCCTAGTTTAAGTCCAGTTTCTTTTTTTCGTGTTTAGGGTTTAGGATATGTGTTTGTGTTATTTTGTTTAGTTACCGTAGCTCTAAAACTTATTATGGATCGCTTAGCTTCTTGTTGATTTCTAGTGCTAGTGTCTAGTTGTTTGTATTTGCATATTACGTGTCATAACCCACAATCCCAGAGAACGACAAAACACTTGTGCTTCCCTTAACTACATCAGTTGGTTAGAGCATCGTGCCAATAAGTTCGAGACATGTATGGGCCATTTTATTTTTTATTTTTTAATTGATTTCTGTTCTATTTGCCATTCTTTGATTTTTTAGGCTTTTTAGTTCTACAAGTTATGTCCTCCCTTTTGTATGATGAAGGTAGCATTAAGTATCAACTCTAGCTTCATGAAATGAGTTTAGTAGATAATGCACAATGTTAGTGCGCTAAGTGTACAACACAAAATATTATTGTAGCTTTTGAAGAACAACGTTATTTGAAGCGCAAGAATCAAGGACGAGAAGGGGTGGCGATACTTAAAATGGATATGTCCAAGGGATATGAAAGAGTCAAATGTGTTTTCTTTCATTGAATGATGGAAAAAATGGCTTTTGTTGATCGATGGGTTACTCCGGTGATCTAATGTTGGGTTGAATTTAATGAAGTTTCCTTTGATTTTCAAAAATATTCTATTTGACTCCAATATTCAAATTCAAAATGCTTAACATGATTTTTTT
Organism: Ipomoea triloba; assembly: GCF_003576645.1. NCBI lineage: Eukaryota > Viridiplantae > Streptophyta > Magnoliopsida > Solanales > Convolvulaceae > Ipomoea > Ipomoea triloba. Next base: position 4,915,601 of record NC_044918.1, read on the forward strand.
TTCCCAACTATAATCCAACTACCATGCTTGCAATATGATACATCACCTGGTTCTTCTTCATCCTACAATAAAATAAGAAAATAAGAAAAAAAAAGAAAATTAAAGTTAAAATTATTATCATACAATCAATAAGATATACTAAATTACTAAACTAGAACTTACATGTGTCATAATAGCCTTATTGATCTCATGAAGTTGACGAACTCAATATGCTCCACAAATCAAAACTTGCACCATATCAAAAGATAATTTAGCACTATAAAGATTTAAAACTCGGGTACCTGCACTAAATGTGACTTCTTATGCAACGATGCTTATTGGAATAGCTAAAACATCACGAGCTAATTTAGACAAAATATTGAACTTCAATTCATAAGATTTTCACCAAGCTAAGACATCAAATTCAGAGGCTACTTCACCATCTTAACACCTATAAACTCCTTCCTTCAGTAAATGTCCAACTCTGATTTGTTTTGAGTTGCATCTTCAACAGTGTCCAAATATTTATCATACATAGACAAACCAAAAGGACTGCTTTTCCTTTAGAAGTAGAACATGTAGAAGTAACAGAACCCCCCACCCCCACCCCCCAACCACATTTTCAATTTTTTTTTATACTATTAGCTTCCAAATATTCATAGAACAATTCATATAATGCATCTCTAACTTTCATCACATTTATACGTGCATCATTCACATTATATATTTTGTTGAAAACAAAATCAACCAACCTCATTTTGTACCTAGAATCAAGTATTGCTCCAAAAGATATTAAAAGATTGCCATAACCCCAATATTTATCAAATTTTGTCTTCATCTTTTGAATCATTTCTATAATTAACTTTTCATGATGACACTATTTTCATTTAATACATGCTTGACCTTCCAAACAACACCAAGAAAAACATTAGAAGTGAGATGGTTAGTTCCATATATCACTTAAGTAACTTCATAAAATACCTCTAAAATGCTAAGAACATCGTCTATTTTACTCCAATCTTCCACACTCTGACAACATTTATATAAATACCATATTGAACAACAAGATTCATCATATGAACAATGCATCTTGCATGAAATAGCTTGCCACAACTTTCAACTTTACCTTTAATTTATCAATTATTAATTTCCTTTATTTAATTAGTATTAATCCACATTAATATTATCAAAGATGAAATGGTGTTTTGAAATGTTTGTTTGACAAACAAAGAAGGTAGGAGTAGTGTCTTCGTCTCATATGATTTCCTAGCTACCAAAAAGGGTAGAAAGTGGTTCCTTCCTATTTATAACTTTAAAGTAAACTGAGCAACAATATGGCCTATTAGCTCAGTTGGTTAGAGCGTTGTGCTAATAACGCGAAGGTCACAGGTTCGAGACCTGTATGAGCCAGTTTATGATTTGTTTTAGGCTTTCTAGTTCTGCAAGTTATGTACTATCAAATCTGGCTTCATGAAATGAGTTTAGTAGATAATAATGTACAAGGTTAGTGTCCTTAACGTTACACTCATTTGTACAGCCAAAATTTTACTCAGATCAGGATTCATAAGTCTAATTCTTGCCCCTTTATTTCCTTTCCCATACAGCTCTTTAATTTCTCTTGCACCTGTAGTTTTTCTTCTTCTTCTTCTTCTATTTATTCTTTACAAAAACCAAGCATCTCTTGGTCACTAGACAGACGAGTCAAGCTTGTAGGCTCTTCGTTAATGAGAGGATTGTGGAGACCATCAGCTTGCTGTCGATGGGCTTTGTTAAATAAGCATCCATTCCCACCTCCAGGCATTTTGCTTGATCTGAAGACATTGCATGAGCTGTCAATGCCACAATTGGTATGTGTGAACCAGTTGCTACTTCAGATCTTCTGATCGCTTTTGTTGCTTCATAGCCATCCATCTTTGGCATCTATACGTGGAATATCATTAGTTCGTTACATAGGTTCACTATAAATAACAGTTAAGTAGATGTACAGATTCTGAATAGTTTCACTTACTTGGCAATCCATCAAGATCAAGTCGAAAGCCATGGAACAAGATCCTTCGGTTTGGGTAGTTGTTGAGCTGCCTTCTTCCCTTGACCACTCGTTTCTGCAGTCTTCTGAGTTAAGCATGAGCTTGAGAGCATCCACAGCCTGCTGCCCGTCACCTACAACTACAACCTTTGCTCCCAGTTTTTCCAGCATTATCGTTGCAACTCTCTGAAGTACGGGTGTATCTTCAGCGAGTAGTATTGTCAGCCCCGCCAGAGATTTTTGTTGGTTTGTTTCATTACTAGAGCTGACAGTACTTTCTCTGGGACGAGGGCTACCCAAGCATTCTACCGACCTATTCCTTGCCTGCCTTGGTTGATCCTCAGGTGATGTATTGTCTTCCAAATTTGTTTGAGTGAAGTCAACAAAGTAGTTGTTGAGTGTTCCATATTGTGACGTGGAAGAGGCTTTGGCGAAATGTTCATTCCCCCTTTCTTCAGCACGGAATGCATTCACAGCTTTATCCTTCCCATTTTCTGAATTGTCAGAATCATCTGGGCTGGCAATACAAGAGTGGTTGGCATCAATTTCATGGCATTCATGCAAATTTTCTTCTGTTGTGTTTACTGCAGATTGCAGCTCGAGGCTGTTCTCTTTTACTATAGCTTCCAGAATCTGAATCATTTTCCCCTTGTAAAGCGGTCTATTTACCATCAACAGATGCCCTCTTCTCCGGAGCTCAGATTTGATGGTATTCGCAGTGTCATGGTAAAGAATCCACGCAAACTTTGCTTTCCCACAGTATTTATCAAGAAAATTTAGCTGTTCTTCCCATATGTTTGTGCTCAAGTCAAGCAGGCCAATGTCAATAACTATGACAAAAAGCGAGGTGTTTGCATTGCCTGCACCTTGCGAGTTGGTTTTGGTTTTAGAAAGCCTCTGAAGCATTTGTGTCAGTTCATTCCACTCCGACGCTTCACAAGTATGAACTCCATTTTTCTCTAACCACTGGGACATAATTAGCCTTCCCATTCTGCCATTGAGTGCAAGCAGAACCTGCATTCAGGTGTCAAATGATAAGAGTTGTGATTTAGAGTATTAAAGAGAGTCAAATGGAGATATAGAATCCATATAGGCTAAACCCAATCTACTAAGTTCAGTATAGACAGCATTAGTTGTGTGGTTGGGCGAAAATGCAGAATCATTTTACGTACAGTCATTGTCTGCTCTCTAAAATTCAGATGTCCATGCTGTCCTGTGACATCTATAGGAGTGTTGAGTAGGAGGCAAAGTTGCATCAGAGTGCCCGATCCACTTTTCTTCACAACCTTGATCTCACCGCCCATTTTGTTCACCTGTAAAAAGCTCGTAATCATAAGACTAAGATAGTACACAGATCCAGCGAGGCAGACATCTGTTTATGTGCCAGTAATTTTGGTTTTCTTAAGGTAAACTGCTTAAATATGGTTCAAATATGCGTTTTGGTGTATTCACGTCTTCCCATTCAATACTAATTTATGTGATCTATTCTTTTGCAGGGTGTTTTTGGATCTAGGAACAACATATCTACCGAAATGATTAGCAGTTACAACTTACCAGGGTACGTACTATGCATAGGCCAAGACCAGTGCCGCCATGCCTGCATAACAAAATACATTGAGATCAGATCCATTCAGATCAGCACAAAGACATTAATTTCAATATGCATTTTTCCACATGAAGATAGGACATGCATAAACTGCTTACAATCTTGTAGTGGAGGGATCAGCTTGCTCAAAGCTTTCAAACACAGATTCCCATTTGCTTGTATCGATTCCTGGATAATAGAATGGAAAATTGAAGTACTGAAATATGCACATGTCCTAAGAAGTCCCGCTTGCAGTTTCTATACAGTTTAGGATGCATACCACAACCGGTGTCATCAACTTCAAACCAAAGGACAGTTTTGTTGTTATCTTTCTTGGAAGGTCTTCTGGCATGGTTTCCGTGTGGCTTCAACTTCACTTTAGGCGCAGACCAAGAGTCCTTCTGGTTGACAGAAAACTTCCTGCTGTTTGCGAGAGTGTTTGGGTTCTCACACCATCCCCGGAGAATGATATAGCCAGCTGCAAGGCATTTGAGACTGTCAAACCTAAATGTAACATTGGAGTAAGCAAACCACCAGAAAACTAATGGTTATCAGTGACAACAGCAGACTTACAACTTGTGAACTTCAGAGAATTGCTTAATAGATTCGCAAATATTTGAACAACTCTTCCCGAGTCGCCTTTAACTAGTTTTGGCATGTCATCTGAGAGGAGTTAAAGCAAATAATGCACACTCAGAAATTCGATAACAAAGTAAAAATTTCTTGACTCAACTGTTAAGCATATTTCTTTTGTGGTTACTATAGAATATAGATTCTGCAGGATTGGTCATACCAGAGAGATCTAAAACAGTTTCCACATTGTGGTTAATGCATTGGACAGAGAACATGTCAACAAGACCTTCCAGTTCTCGACTCAAGTCGAATTCTGTCTCTTCCAGAACTAACTTTCCAGATTCTACCTGCACCAGGAACCAGTGGACAATATATATCAATTTTGCATAGCAAAGCATGGCAATATGCTTCTGACGCTCACCTTACTGAGATCCAAAATGTTGTTTAGGAGCCTAAGTAAAGCAGTTGAACATTTGCGTATCTGAGTGATTGTTGCAAATTGCTCATTTGTGAGACAATCGTCACATATAAGAATGTCCAGCAAGCCAATTACTGCAGCCATAGGTGTTCGTAATTCATGACTGTCAAAAGAAAGCAAAACATCAGGTAACTGCAGAAGTACACAACTTCAAAAATCAAAGAAAAACCATAAAGTTACCGAATTCAGAAAAGAAAAAAGAATTCATGACTTCAGGAAAAGCTAGAAGACCATGTTAAAAGCCACTTATCAATAGACTATAATCTTTCTGACATACAAAAAGGTCCATATGAAAACAGATGAAGAAAAACTAAAATCAACATTATTTATTCTGATTAGTGCTGTAATAGTTAATAATAGATGTTTATCATGCTTCAAAAATATCAAAAACAAATCACCAACAATGAAATTTACCTAAATTTCAGAGAAGCAGCACACTTTTTCTCTTCTTTTTTATTTTTCATTTCAAAATAAATAAATTTTGTTAATATGCGTGGCAAATCAGAAAACACAAGCTGGGCAGACGGAATAAGTAGAAATCATGTCAAACTCCACTACGAACCACCTATGCTTTATGCTATTTGCTTACTAAATAACTTTTTATCATGAAGATTACCTCATGTTTGCTAAAAACTGACTTTTGTAGTTGCTTGATGCCTCTGCTTTCCTTCTTGCGTCTAATTGACTTATCAATTCTGCCCTTAGTTTCATTTCCTTTGAAACGCCATTTGTCAATATGAATATGCAGACGCATCCAATGATCAGGATGCACACAGATGCAGATATCAATATCACCAATGTTTTGAATGCCCTCTCGTCAACCTTCCCCATTATATATTTCCTTGGAATGATTATAACTCCCACCTGCAAACCGATTGTTGTAATTTTTTCACACTGATTATTAGAAATTATAAGTGCAAAAAAGTGAGGATTATTACCATAGGAAGTCTCCTTAAGTTCAGGAAAAATGAATCAATATAGTAGAGCTGATTGCCAAGCTTTGCGTTTTCTATATGGACTTCATGACCGGGAGGAATCTTGTTCCCGTACTCTTTCTGCAAGCATTGGGCTCCAGCTTGTATCACAGGGTCCTCAGACTCAATAGCCATGATCAACTCCGGCCTTGTTGTGGAGTTCACCAAGAGAGGAGTATTCGTGGAAGTAGCAAGTAACCAGCCCTCTTGTGAGGTTAAATATATATGTCCACTATGGAACTCGACGATTTCTTTCATCAATTGGCCAACACTATAAAGAGCTGTAGTAACTCCCACAACAGCAACTATACTTTTATTAGATGGATCCCAAACTGGAAGTGCTGCAGAAAGCAGTGGCGAATCGGAGTACTTGCTGACAGCCACGTGCCACGAGGCTGCACCATCAGGCACTTGAGAAATGCCCGCAATATTGATCAACTCATCTGGTTGGATTTGGCTTTGTTTCCCAATCCTGACACCAGACAGAGGATCCAGGGGCTCCCTGTACCAGATAGCAGATGTGTTGCCATGTATAGATTGGTCGTTCCATCCATCACGAGATGACGACATACTAGCATCATATGTTCCACTTATCGAATAATTGGAAAGATCAGAGTATATGTAGAACGTGTTGTTACTCCTGTGATCTCTATGGAAAGCCTGGACAAAGCCATTCCTGTAGTTGATGGTTAACGAATTGAGAGCTTTCCTGCTGGCAAACAGCGCCCACGTCACATCCTTCATAGCTTCATACAACTGCTAAGATTAAAAAGCATTTTAAAACAGTGGGTCAAAACTCAAAAACTTGAAACACATGCATCATAAGTAACTCAAAGTATCAAACAACCAAAGTTAAAGAAGTGGCAGCAACCTCAACTTGCTGTTCTTGATTTATAGCCTTGCTATAACGCCTCATTACAAACTCTGACATCTTAACCTGAGCGGTTGCTATTTCGACAGTAGAATTAAGGATGTTCCACATTCTTAGTATAGGCCTCTGCAGCAGTTCATGGCGAAGACCGAATGCTAAAGTGTTTAGTGATCTTTTCGTGTAAACTCTGGTAAAATGCCATGTTAGTAAGGTTAACAATCCAATCAAAATTGCTAGCATGACCTGCATAAAAAAAAAAAAACCAAATTTCCAAAAAGTTTAATCAGACAAAACTAAACACCCCCAAAGCTAAATTCCATCCATTGTCACACTGAAAGTAAAGATAAAGATTTGTCAATAATAAAGAGAGAATATATGCTTTCACACAGGCATTTCATCAGACAGTTAGTACAGACATGAGAAACCTGAGTATATACATACCATGATGGCAAGACGAACCACAAATACGCTATAATATGAAGACAAGCAAAGGGTACTTGCATATTGAAACTCCTCTTCTTCTTCTTCAACATCTCGGCGGAAAATTCTTCTTCTAGTGGGAGACTGGTTTCGTCTGTAAAGGTTTCCAAAACCAAACATTTTATGCAAAATTCTTTCCGGGAGTGATCCCACGGGTGTGGTGGGGGTTGATGATGATTCAGAGCTGATAGAGGGAGTTCTATTGGCTCTGTACGCCATTGTTATTCTTCCTCAAAAAAGTAACACAGCACACAAACATATGTATATATTGGGTTTGGACTTGAGTAAGAAACTTGAGCGTGAAGTTGCAGTAGAGAAAGGCACAGGATTTATAAGGTTGGTGTTTTTATAATGTGATTATTATTGAATATCACTCTCAAATTTCCACTTTGTGGGATGCCATAAATCATAAATGTTTTTGTGGTATATATTAGTGGTCTGTGTGGTGTTACTCACTACTAATACACCTCCTCTACAACACCTTCTCTAATGGTCTTCTGACGTTCCCCTCAATTGATATTGTCCCTCAATTTTACTCCAATTTAGTTTTTTTTGAGTGAAAAAGGGAAATTGATATTCACTATTTAAAGGTGTGTACCGAATAAATTTCAGTTTGATGACCTTAGTAAGTAAAAATCTACAAAGAAATAAATCAGTCTATGTTATTTATAGCTGATCTCTTCAAACAAAGAAGGTGGTTAATAAGTATTGTTGTTAGGAATCAATCTTGTAACTTCGTAGTTACTAAGTCAACAGTCTGATTAACCCGTTTGAAAAACAGGAAAATGACTTCTGAAAAATATTTTCTGGAAAATGAGTCATTTTTCGAAAAACATTTTTATTTCCAATGTTTGGTTGCGTTATGGAAAATTGTCTTGATGTGTTTGGTTCATTTTGGCCGAAAACATGCGAAAAAGTCATTTTGGTCATTCTAAAAAATGAAGTCATTTTCGAAAAAAAAAATGAACTATTTTCCGTCATTTTCCGTTGACCGTATTTTTCGGAGGTTGCCAAATACCAAAAACTCAAAAAATATTTTCCGAAAGTCATTTTCAGATTACCAAACACACCCTTAGTTGGAAATCCCAATTGTGTTATATTTTAAGTGAATAATTATACGCATACTCTCATGTTCTACTTTATTTATATTCATAAAAATAATGAGTCATAATTTTTATTAAAAGAGTTTTTTTTCCTTTTATTAATAAAATTATGACAAGTGTGTCGTGAGTTTTTCAAAATTTGTGAAGATTTAGGAATGAGACATAGCATGAGAAAAGCTATGGCCTATGAGTAGTCATTATCCAATAACATGGTAGTGTTGCTATTGGGGCAATGAGTTTCTTGTCATTGCAAAATGAAAATCTGGGGACACTTCCTATTTCCCAGAAAGGGAACATCGTTTCCTGAAAAGTCCATTATTTGACTCTCTTGCACTGCTGGCGTGCTGTAACGTTCCAAACTCGAGTATTATTGTACTTGAATACATGCCAAAAAATATCCAAATTGACCTAACTTTGATAAATCACTCGGAGCGTCATGACTAGACATTTTAAATCAACCAGAGCGTAATCAATTTTGTTTGCATAATCCGACGTACAGAGAAGTCGAGAGTTTAAAATTTCATTTTGTATGAAAATTAGTTTGAGTATGATAAAAATTTAAATGCACCTTATATATAGTTAAAATTACTCAGGGTACATTGTGATCTAACAAAAAAAACCCTTATGAATAAACAATCTTACCAAATATTTGAACTATTTTGACCAATTTAGTTTGGAGTTGCGCAGTTACGATATGAAATGAAATTACAGGCCGGCTTTAAGAATTCAAATTACTAAAATGTCATTATGTAATAATAACCAAGGGTAATGTTATAATTTTCTTTTTCTTTTTCTTTTTTTTCCATCTGCCATCGAATTGAAATTCATAGAGAACCATGAATTTCAATTTCAAAAAAAAAAATAAAATTACAATTCCTCCCAACTAAACAATATAATCATGTTTCAAAAGTGTTTTTTTTAGTGCTACTAACTCTGTTACCATGTAGTATGGTACAAACTACTAAAGCACAAAGAAACAGCAGCGCTTCCACTGAGACTCAAAACCACCCCCTTCTACATGAAAGATGCAAGGATGTCACTAGACCATAAGGTCATTGGCACATGGCATTAGTGTTAAAAGTAAGATGTCATGGAATGTTGGAATAGGAAAGGAGCACTAGAGAGATGGCGGATTGTGAATAAAATAGTCAAACTCCAAAAAATAAGTTAAAATGAAAGATAGATACGGCGGTGAGTGGCAATAGAAGAAGATTCGGAGCAGACAAGGCAGATTGTGATTTTGGATAACTTCTCACGTGTCACCACCATTCAACTTCTCTATCAAAAAGCTATACCTTTTATATATGCCTCTCAATTCTTTATAAATTATTATTATTATTAGTCAAATATAGGACAAAGTCAGAATTCTGAGAGTGATCATATGAGCTTCTACACGTATTAACTTATTATTCACTGAGCTCTGGACTTCATTTCATCAAGTTGATTTAAGTTTTTCAGTTCGTTACATAAATACGTAGTATATGTTTTGAGTGAATTCTATTGTTTTTTTTAATACTACTGACTATATTGTTAATAGATAAAAGAGATAGATTAAAAATTTTATAGTTATTAAGTTAATTGTTAGACCAACTCAACTGCAATAGTTGCTTTCTAAATATATCATGGGGTGTTGACAAATAGTGGATAGTTTATTGGGTTAACTAATTAGATTGGCTAATAAAGGCAAATGAACAACACTAAGAGAGATATAAATGTTACGGATGGAAATGATAAAATGGTCATTTCATAATTAATATCAATCATACAACCAAAAACTTTGTCTTCATTCTTAACTTTTTAGATTTTGACTTATTGCCCTGCAATAAGTCATTTTACTAAATACTTAAAATCATGGTTGTAAAAATCGGCCTCCTCCGCGGTCGGGCACCTAGGCGCCGCCTAGCCCGCCTAGGTCTCCGGTCGATTAGGCGGTGCCTGGGCCGCCTAGGCGGCCGGCAAGTTGGCCTTTTTTTTTTTTAATAATTTTTTTATTTTATTACAAATCTTAAACATTTAAGCTATTAATGTTATAATGTATTAACTAATACTCTAATGGTCTAATAATTAATAACTTAATAAAATAAAAAGTACTACGTAATAACTAAATTAAACTAATAAGTAATGCACTAATAATTAATAAATAAAAACTAATAACTTAATGAGTGTTAACTATTTAACTATTAAAGTGTAAAGATTTACAATATTAAACACTTTACAATTATTAACACTTAAAATATATTTTTAATTTTTTTTTAAAAATTCAAAAGTAAAAAAAAAAAAAAAAAAAAACTAGGCGCCCGCCTAGCAATTTTTTTCAACCTTGCTTAAAATAACTTATTGACTAATCAAATAAATCAAAATTAACTTATCAACTATGTTACCAAACAAGACCTTACTTGTTTATATAATATATGGAGCATATAACATATATTTTAAGATATATTAGTTCAAGTAAATTCACTAATAGGTGTCCATGTCAATATTCAAACTAGTTAATATAATCGAGTTTGAGTTCTGCTCAATTGAATCAAAATTGAACATTTATTGAATGAGACTGAAGTAGCTCATCATGCTAGAAGTTAGGTTGTGTGAAATTGGCAAGGAAACACTTGATTATAATTTATGGTAGGCAAAAAAAAAACATTGTTTTAAAAATATCTAATTTTTCTTACTAAGCAATAAAGAGAGTTCAAATAAGAATTTATAATTTAAGGTAGGTAAAAAAACATTATTTTAAAAATATCTAATTTTTCTTAGTAAGCAATAAAAAGAGTTCAAATCAGAATTTTTGAGATACAAGATGTAGAATAATATCAGTTGCTTTTTGATATTATTCACCAAGTAAAATCAAGAATTGTGTAAATTAAAGCAACATATAAAGATATTTTTGTCTCTTAATTATCAGAGTATGGATCCATTAGACATTAAGGATGTATTTGGTTCGTACAAGCAAATCAGAATCGGGATGAAAATCAAATATACTTGGTAATGATAATAGGTTTTGGTGGAAGTATTTTGCATGTTTGGTAGTAGTATAGGGTGAAATTGAAATGATTATTAATTAATATTTGATGTTTGGTTATGTATAACTGTATAGTGGGAATAAAGGTTTTAAAAATACAAAAATAAAAAATTAAGACAATTGATCTTTTTTAAAGTACCAATACAAAAATAAAAAATTAAGACAAAAATAAAATACAAAAATAAAGTACCAATATGAACAAAAAAAATCAAAACAAAAATCTAAAAGCACTCGTAACTTAAAAATCAGATTACCAATAAGATATAATGATATCCGTTTTTAATTAGGAAATGTAATTTTTAATTGAAGGTGTAATCAAATCTCATAGTTATATTTTAAAAAGTTGTCAACCAAACAATAACTATGATTCTCATTCATGATGTATAAACCTAGGAATCAAACACACCCTAACTAAACAATAGCGATATATGATAAAACACATCAAATCGATCAACTATTTACTGTTAAGTCCATGTAGAAGCCAAGCGTGCAAGAGCAGTATGGAGTGTACTTTGGTTAAATATTGACTAGTTGCAGAAGCTAATCCTCTAGAACACAACATTTGTGACTCCACTTCATCATCAACAACACACACACGCACATATATATATATATATATACTCTCTTAATTGTTTCTATCCTTAGTATACTATATACACCCACTAGGCACTACCTCCATCACCTACTTTAATGGTCTCATTTGTGGCTCACACATACCTACCTACATGAATGATCTATGCACCATAATCAACTTTCTTCGTGTATATATATTTCCACTACAATATATATTTGTTTTATATATACACTAATTTAAATCTTCCATATGTGTGTGATATTTGTGGCTCTCCTTTTTTCCTTTCAATTAATAAAACTAAGCCAAGTTGCTAATTAAGTGCGAATAAGTAGTTGAAACATATAATAGATAAAGTATGGACAATTTTGCAGTAGATATTGTCTTCATACATTTTTGGAAAAAGTATCAAATTGACCACTGGACTTATCGTTTTTGTGCAATTGGACCATTGAACTTAAAAAGTGTACAATTCAACCATCAAACAAGCAAAATTTGTGCAATTGGACCATTTTTACAAAAAAATTTAATTCAATTTGAGTTAAAAACATTTCAATATTGACTCCCAACTAGTATAGTAGAAGAAAATGCCACTCTTAATACATATATGTTAGTAATATAATTGGATTTTACCAGAAAATTTTTGTAAAAATGGTCCAATTGCACAAATTTTGCTTGTTTGATGGTTGAATTGCACACTTTTTAAGTTCAATGGCCCAATTGCACAAAAGCGATAAGTTCAGTGGTCTATTTGACACTTTTTCCTACATTTTTTTAAAAGTATATATAGACTACAGAGTGTGTATTATTTGAAGGGTTAGAAATTGAACATGCATGTGACCTCCTACTTAAAATCATATATAGGATTAGCTTATTAGTCAATACTCATGTCACTTAATTTGTCAATTATTAACTCTAATCGTTTAGCAAAAAAAAAAAAAAAAACTCTAATTGTTTATGGTCCTGTTTGGTAAATATCTGTTAGCTGATTGGTTGGCTGTTTGGGTTAGAATGTATGATTTGTTGATAACATTAGCTGATTGTAGAAAGTTGTTTGATAGATTAGCTGTTAGCTGATAGCTGTTTGGTATAATTTCTTTTTTTCAAAAAGCTAATTGAAAAGACTGCTTTGAGTAGTCTTTTGAATTTTAGCATTTTGGAGTTACAAAAAGCTTATTAACCAAACAACTAATAGTGGTCAAATAAGCTAAAATTGGCTGATAGACTGATTATTTACCAAACAGGCCTATTTCTTCCTAATTCACTTTTGGACGCTCATTCCCAATTCTGGCAAACATTAAATACTTTATCTATATTTAAACAACAAAACTTCAAGTAATCAGCCGATAATTGTGTTGAGATTAACAAGAATAAGAAACAATAACAATGACATAAAGTAAAGAAGACAAGATTTATGTGGTTCGACAATGTGCCTACGTTCACAGGAGTGAACTTATTCTTATTAATTGTGATGGTGATAATAAAACATTCATAGTTACAAGCATCATATTTATATGCAACCATGCATAAACATGTACAAGTACAAAAATACCCATGTACTATGGATTTGACCCAATCCGCTCCACTCATATTCTCCGTCCTCGTCCCCGTTCTTTGAAATTTTTTCCAATTTCTGTCTCCGTCAAGGCGGGAATTGAAGATCCCGCTGAGAAAAGAACAAATTGTCATTCCTACTTTAAACAAGTGAACGAACTAGCTAGATACCAGAAAATTGATTGATTTTACATGGTTGCTAAAATTCTACTCCAATGCTCTATGCACTCTTCAAGGGTAATTAATGTATTCATTCTCTTACATCTAAAATCAATTGAAAAATGTTTATTAGGTGTTTCCGCTGTAATTTTATAAAAATTCTTGCATTTTGTATAATATAAAGTACACTCACGATATTTTAATACACTAAATCATTATTTTATTTTATTTTTATCATAACATCGTGCATCTTAGAAACCGATAAAATATGTATCAGATTAATATAGAAAATTTCAAAATAATAATAATAATAATAATAATAATAATAATAATAATAATAATAATAAAAAAGGGACAAATGCACGTAGTATAGAGCATTATTTTTGGGTTGTGGCCGGTGGTTGCTGCCAAGAGCTGCCATGGGTCCACCATTAACACAGATGTGCTAAAGTCTTTGTAGCTGCATCCACACCATCACAAATTCCCTAGGGATAATTACAGAAAAAATGACTAAAAAATACAAATTTATAACTACAAAATTACAAATTTGATTCTCAATCCTCTTGATTTAAATCAATCAGTTATAGGCAATTTAAGCTGATTTATCTCTTTATAGTCATTTGTCGGTTAGAATCACAATGCAAAATTTACAGATTACAGTACACATTTTTAAGTTATGACTGTGAATTTCTCTCGTTACTCAAAAATTCCCCAGACTAGTATTGCTCTTTGCTCCACCCTCATCAAGCCTGCAACGTTTGTGCCCTAACAACAATCCATGTAGCTAAACTGCAAAAATGTTGATTAATTTAGATGAGCCTATCCTCAAAAGTCCTAATTATTCACCCGCCCGGAGGCTACTCCTTGATCAGCCAAATGCCAATAACAGATGAGTCGTAAACAATTTATAGATATAGTTTGTTCAATCAATTGAATTGAGCATGAACCTAACTGATTTTGTTTAGATTTGTTTACGTTAAATATCATATAGGCCCGTGTTTGGTAAATAATCAGTTTATCAGTCAATTTTGTCTTATTTGACCACTATTAGTTGTTTGACATTGTTAAAAAATCAATATAAGTGTTTGTTAATAAGTCTTTTGTAACTCCAAAATACTAAAACTCAAAAGGCTACCCAAAGTAGTCTTTTCAATTAGCTTTTTGAGAAAAAAATTATACCAAACAGCTATCAGCTAACAGCTAATTTATCAAACAACTTTCTACAATCAGCTAATGTTATCAACAAATCATACCTTCTAACCCAAACAGTCAACCCAATCAGCTAACAACCATTTACTAAACAGACCACAATCTTTTAGACCATGTTAAATTTGGCTAGTATCTGAAACATGTTTGGCTTGTTTAACAATGCTTACATTTAAATTCCAGTTTTAGATTATTATAACATTACCACATTTAATCAAACTTTTAATATTTTATTTCCTTATTCTATCATTGACTTTTTTTTTTTTTTTGTCACAATTAGTCCTCCATTTAAATTTTTGACATTCCAAATTTAACAAAGATGGCTAACATTTAATTTTATTGTTCAAGTTTGTTACCTCAACACGTAATTTATCTTCCTTTCTCATAATTTCTTTTAATTTAATGATGAAATTACACGCTATCATTATTTATTCGAATAAATATAATTAATTTAAAATTTAAAAATAGACAAAGAATCCATGGCCGTCTTCCAGATGATGGCGAAGCGCCGAAGAAGATGGAGAGGCATCGGTCTTCTTCGTCGATCATTATTTTATTTAAAAAGAATATTTTTTTTAATTTTTTAATTTTAAAATGACATGTCAACAAGTTTTTTATTTTATTTTATTTTATTTATAAGTTTATCGGTTAGTTCACTTAATTATAACAATTTAACAAGTTATCAATTCAATTGCATCAAAGTGACAAGTTATATGTTTAATTGTAACTTTTTAAAGTTCAAATGTCTAATTGATTTTTCGTTAAAAGTTTGATGTTACGTATATTTGATATTTTTTAAATAAAAAAAGAAACAATAATAAAGAAGATCTTAGTGATGTATGGAGAATTGAAAATGATGTTTACCAAAACTAATTATCCTAATATAATTTATTAATTGTGATATCGATCCAAAGTATAAAGAAGCATGATGGAGAATTATTTTTAGATTCTTTTAGTACGTAAGCGGTACGCAGTGTACTAGCAAAGATGATAGCTAGCTAGAATCAACACTGAATGCAAAGAGATTAGCACAATATAGTAGTTTATTTTTGAGTCATTAGTGCTTTTTATTTTATTTATTATTTGAAAACAAAAAAGAGTAATGACTATGGCATTTGTACACTTACAAATTAAAGGTGAATATCACTATAAGATTAAACAAAAAGGAGTTAGTAACAATTTTGATTTTTGAATCGTAAAACAGTTTCACCGAGATATATAATATATTTTAGTTAAAATATAATATCTTTAATGTGTATAGAAAAATATTATATTTTAACTAAAAATATTACACGTCTTATTTGAAATGATCTCACACAAGACTCATTCTTGATTTTTTTTTTATTATAGTGATATTTTTACTTTTAATTATTAACTAAAAGACTTTTTTTTTATATAATTATAATGATATTTTTACTTTTAATTATTAACTATTAGTTTGATCACGTTTGTTACCTCAATTTGCGAATATGGTATGGTAGACCCTGTTTGACATATGTACATTCAGTTGACAACTTGACATAATGTGTATGCTAAGCTAAGAATGTATAACCAAGAGAATTCAAACATGCACCTTATGAGATAACAACACAAGTACCAATCAACCAAACTAGTCAATTCTTATATACAAAAGCACGGAAAGTTATGCATATTCTGGTGAAGGGTAATGTGACAAGTAGTGGAGTACACATGTATAGCTAAGACGAGAGACCAATAAAAGCCGTACATTTGTCAAGCATTTGGAAAGTCATTTGCACTATATAAGGAGTTTGATGTCTCAGATCACTTTAGACATTTACCCTTAGAGCATCCCCAATAGAGGTTTTGAAATGATTTTTTGCCATGCTAAAAACTGATGGAGTGATTTTTTCAGAAATGGGATGCTTGATTTTTCCTTATTTTTTTCTCCTGCAAAGACCTTGATTTTTGCAGGAGGGGAAAAAAACATGGAAGGATGCACGCCCCAGTGGGCGGCCACTCTAAACCCAAGGCCGTTGCGATCCCTCTTTAAAAAAATTGTCAAATTTTTTTTTTCCTTTTTCCTTTTCTCTCCCGTTTTCTCTCTCTCTCATCTCTCCTACTTGGCTTCCTAAAAACCAACAAAAAAAAAACCTTCACTATTGAGGATGTTGTTAACTTGGACCGTTACAACACTCCTAACTTAGTGGCTTGTTGTCCTGACTTTCAACCCATACGCCACGGTAGGTACATGATCTAGATCAGTGTCCATTATACACATAATGAATCGTAATCCACAATAGACTTACTCTTTCTAAATTTTTCTCTCATAATTTCTCCTTATATATCACAAGAGGGAATTTAAGAGGGGTATTTTTTTTTTAAATTTTTAAGAAAAAGGGTCGAAATTGTCATCTAGTTGGACCACTCGACTAAAAAACTTCCAAGCAAATTAAATTAGTGCAATTCAATCAAATAACTGGTTACTCTCGATAAAATGTTTTTTAATTTTATTTTATTTTATTTGTGTTGATGTGCATAAAGCTATTGTACCCACCCCTCACCTGCATTTCCATCATTCTCTGATCTTCAACCTCCTTTGGAATCTTCAATTTATGAGATGACTTCATCTTCGACCTTAGAAAAAGTGAGCTTCATATTTAACCTCAAAAAATTCAACTCCTAGATCTAAAATGGAATATGCTAAGGGGATATGATGAATCTTAAATGAATAATTAAATTAAAAAGATGTTAAAATGTTAAATTGAAGATAGTCATGGCAGTTGTCTTCATACGAAACTATTTTATCTCTAAAAAAGTCTTCGAATAGTAAAGAATAAAGTAAATATGCTTTGTCAAACTTCTTCCATTCAACAACAACAACAACAACAACAACAACAACAATAATAATAATAATAATAATAATAATAATAATAGTAGTAGTTGACTTAAAAATACAATAAGCAAAAAATATCACGTAAGCAAGGTGACCGACTATTAACAAGAGCAATAACTATTTATTTGGATTGCATGTCTTTGACTTCTTTGGGGAGTCAATTTCAATTTTTAATTAGCTGGCCTAGTTACATTTTTGTATTTAATTTATTGGCCTATTTAACATTTTTTTAATTAACCAAATTCAATCCAAAATATCTAAAACACTGTGAAATATAAGTATTATTCACATATTATATCAAATTTGGTTAATTTGTAAAAGTCTAAGGATCTTAATTGCCAAACGATATTCGTAACAAGGATTCACAAATGTATTACAGAACTTGCATAATGTATAATTTTATAAAACACAACAAAACTTAATGGAAACATGAATTGGACAACCCCTCATTGTGGGGGTGTTTGGTTTATGGATTTAAAACTTACACGTCAAGATTTGTTGTTGTCGATTGTTTTTTTCTTTTTTTAATAATGATATTAATTTCAATTTTAATAATGTTTATTAATTTTAATTTCAATGTTATTAATAATGTTTTTTAATGATTGATTCATTGATTCCCATTTTAGACCAAAACGTCCCTAAAATTTATATATTCGTAGGAATTTAGCAAATTTCCGAATGGAATGAGAACTATTCTGCTAAGGGGAATAGCTCATTCCCAAGAAAGCTATTACCAAATAAATGAATAGGCCTATTTCCGAGAATGTTACTCCATTGCATGCCTATTTTGCAAATCAAACATGCCGTAAATGCAAGTGACATGCAATATGGATTTCGTGTTTTGAAATGCCCCGAATGGAATGAGACCTAACATTATCAGTGTGGCGCCATCACAATTCATGTAGTTCAGTTGCTACAGAATAAAAGAGAGTTAATATAACAGAGAATCCCAGGCAGATAAATAAATTTTCATCAGCATTCTGAAACTGAGTTCAACACATCCTTTTTGAACAGAACAGAATTGGTTTGTTTGCATTCCCAGAAGCAATATAATATGATCAGCATGCAGCAATATACTTGATCCTGATATAACCTGGGAAGTTGAGAACAAGGAAGGCCAATATTATGGATAGAAATAATTAATAATGAAGAATATAGGTTAAGGATACAGAACACTTTTGAGATCTAAAACCATACCATGGTGAACGGATTGGACGCAAACCAGGCATGATCAGTTTTTGTCCTCTTTAGATGCGTTATCCTCGTCCTTCTTCTCCTCGGACTAAGCCAAGTCAAATAAAATTCAAGTTTTAGAAAGAGTTGGAAGGAGGCGGCTAGTTTCGAGCATATGTAGAAAGGGCGTCAATTTTTTATGCCAATGTGCTAATGAATCAGAACTGATTCACCAAGAACATGGTAAATTTGACGACAGGTAAATGTTACATCCAGTTATCATTATGTGTAGGAAATGCGGAGAAACCCGAAATTTATGTGCAAACACCTCAATCTTGGTTCTTTAAGATGATTGAATATCTAAACCCCATATGAAGGTTTTTGAGATTTAGGTGTTATTCCCACCTATTTTCATGATTCAGTCTCCTAATTCCAGTAAACCATATATTACTATCATTTATAATTTTCATCCCAATATAAAAGGAAACAATAGGTAAGGCACAAAGAATAAATCTATATATAACCACGAGACACACAGTAATAGGACCTGTGTGCTGTTACTAGTTGGATGAGTGAGCTCACCTCAGACTGGCTTTGCATGGAAGCTAGCAAATCTCTAACTGCTGGATCATTAGGATCAACACCTGGAAGCTGTGTAAAAAGATAGGTACTTGGATCGTTAAATCCAGTATGATATGACAAGTAAAATGAATGCTTTAACATATCATAAACTTACGGAAGCAAGAACAGAAGACATGTAGGACTGATCGGTCAACAACTTGCTCATATCAGTAGGATTTGACTGGTCATTTTCAACGTCTTGCAAAGACAATTTAAGGGCTACAAGCACAGCATGAGGAAGAAAATTCAGAAGAAATTTACTACTACAAGAAAACTCTTTAGAACAATGGCTCAGTTCAGATTTCAGAAGATTCCAAACAGGTTTCGAACACTTTCAAATAGTTCAGGAAGTTAAGCAAGGCTCACTGAGGCTATCAGTTGAGACTTGAGACTATTTAGTGTCAGGTCAGCCTTGACCTATTACTAATTTGAGCAATACCATCTTACACACAAATGTTACTTTGGAATAAGAGAAGAGCAAAAAAAATGTTTACCAAATGCCCACAGTGTGGGGCAGATGTTTCAGTTTTCAAGTGGATAAATCCATCAAAATCTTTTAAAAATTACAAAGAGAACTTGACTTATCCACTGAAATTACTCACCAATTGCCAATTCTTCATCTGAAGCTGCTTCTTGCATGTTAATGTCTCGTGTGGCATCGTTAGAAGTAGAACCCATAGACATAGCTAGTGCCTGCTCCAACAAGGCATTGTCATCATCCTGAAATGTATCCAAGAAAGCTTGGGTGTTAATGAAACTCACTTCTGAAAATTGAAACTAGTCCTTTTGGTTTTTGTCCAGTTTTTCTTATAATATATATAGTTATTGAAGGATCCCAACCATTAGATCAGAAGCCTTGCTTTCAGATTCAGATATTCCAGCAGAAACATTTTCTGTCATGCCAACATCTTGGATAGCAGGCTGATTTTCTCCTTTCTCTTGTTCTGCAGTTTCTTCGGCAGCCCTCTTTGCAGCTGCTTCTTGTCTTGCTCTTTCTTCTTCCATTGAAACTCGAAGTGCCAGGGCAAGTTCAGGATCCAAGTTGGGATCGACACCAAATTCAAAGCCAGATAATCCACCAGCAGAAGCTGCCGCAGCTGCTGCAGCAAAACCACTTCCTCCTTCCTCATCACCAGTAAAGATAGGAGTACTGCCGAGTACAGACCAGATATAAAATTTGCCATGCCATTATAGTTTCATGAAATTAGACAATTCAAATGTGTGAAGCAGCTACAAAACCTTATTAGCACATCTGAAAGAGCATTAGGACCAGGAGGAACATGAACAATGTGACTGCTATTGTTGTTGTTTACTGCAGCAACCAGTGCCTCAAGCTTCTCAGCTTTCCCTTCATCCTCTTCACCAAAATTAACAACATCCAGTGATACACTGTTCTTTTTTAACTTTCTCCCTATCATCTCCAACACCTTCTTGTCATAGTTAACAGGGCTGAAGAGACAATATAAAAAATGATTTTTAAAAAAAGAAAAAGATAAGAAGTTATAGCAGCAAAAAGTCCAAAAATATGCAGAAGAATCCAGCGATACTCACCTTCCAGCAAAAACAATAATCCTCTGCTGCTGATTTTTGTTCTGGCGATGCTTGAGAGCCAGTTGGGCCACCTGAATTCCAGCTGCCAAATTCATTTCACCACCTATTTCTAACCCTGAATTGGATACAAAAGCTTTGTTACATGACCAAACATGATACTAAGGGACAAAATGACTAGAAAACACAATGATGTACCATAAGGGAAGCATATTAGTGGATCAAGGAAATGTACTCCTATATACTGGTACTATAAGAAACATAGAAGTTAATAACCAATTACAGAACAATAAATTTCAACAATTCAGTATAAAGAGGTAGCTTCTTCTGGTTTTCCACTTAGCTGCCAGCTCAAAGAACAACTACCACGAATGCTAAATCTCTCAACAATCATAAATTGCATAGTCACTCAAAAGGGAGCAAAAACTCCAAACAAACAGTAATTTCACTCCATGAATTGCTTGGGCACAAATGATAACTTGACTCCCTTAGTTATTCGTTCTATAAGTAATTAGACCATTTCTAAATATTGCAGGGCACTTAAGATTCATCATTCATCCCAAGTTAACAGGTCTTATATACCTAATCAATGCCAAAATTTGCCCTGCAAGCTAATGAACATTGAAAACAAGAAGCTTTGAGTTGTAAGCTCACCGTGCGTGCAAGCTAAGATTTTTCCGAGATCACTGGTAGGAGTCACTAAAACACGAACCCCTTTACCAGCCATAGTCAGTACTCCCACTGTATTCTCCGGATTAGACTACACAACAGTAAATAAAATCCACAATATGATAATCAGCCAAAATTTTTAAAATTTACACACAAAATTTCAACTCTTAACCAAATCACAAACTCCTTGCACTACAATTACAGAATAAACTAAGAAAAACCTGGGTTTTTGCACCACATATGAGATTAACGGCGTCAGATTGAGCTTGAAACCTATTGGGAGAATAATCGCCATTCCGCATCCACTCCGAATTGTCGATGCAGATAATAGTTGCCTGTAACAAATAATAGAAATTTAAAGAAAAAAAACATTGGAATAGTGAAATTGACAACAATGCATATAAAAGCAACGAAGCATACCTCGAGCACCATGGTTATTGAAGACGAAGAATAGCTGTGAAGACGTAAGATTGAATTGCAAAGAGGCTCTATATATGGACTCTGTTCATATGTTTCTCGTCCGTACGCGAAATGGAATTCGGGTTTACTTGCTGAAGGGAATACCTCGGTCGTAACTCGTATGGATGTTTGAAAGAGGATTCATATAAAAGCCCGAATTGGTTGTTGGATTGGGCCTGTTAATGCAAACTCAGTATGTCCAGCTGCAATTAGGGACGTTAATATTGAATATTGTAGCCCAATAGCCCGGTAAATCTTTTTCCTTTTTAATTAAATTAGGTAAAAAAAATTAGTCCGTTAAACCCCAAACATTATTACATATGAACATTATTACCCCATACAGTTGTGTAAGTCAATTAACTTCCTATAATTTAGAGTTGGCACGTTGCCGCCGGTGGTGAGACGATTGTTCCGGGGAAGGGTAGGGTAAAATTACAGTACAGAGGTCAGAGGGGCAATGGACGCGGAGGCCAACTCCTCAAATTTTCCACTACCGGAAGCATTCCTTGAATTTCTGAATCAGAATGGCATAGACCCTTCCATTTACGCTGCCTCCGATTCAATACCTCGGTATATTAGGTACCCCTTCTCTCTCTCTCTCTCTCTCTCTCTCTATGTATTTGTGTGTGTATATACATGACAAATGTATTTGTGCAATTATCAAGTTTTTGTTTTTGAAGGTTAAAGCCAGGTTATGAGACTTATAAAGAAGAAATTGAAGCTGATGTTGGATGTAAACTGGAAAAGGTGTCTTGGTTGCCGGATTTCTATTATCTTCCACCTGATGTTCGAATAGCTAGCTCAAAGGCATACCAAGAAGGAAAGGTGAATAATTTTTATTTTCAGATGTTACTCTTACTTAATAAGCAGTTACTAGTAGGATAATGATGATTTCCTTCTCTTTTGCACTCCTACATTAGGTAGTGGAAGTGAAACAGAGAGAATCTAGCATTACACTTATTGCCATAATTTGATTGTCTATACAAAAGAAGAAAGTGCCTCTCTGTTTATTACCTCTGTATTAAATTCAGCTTGGTTAAATTAAGATGTCCATTTCCAGAAAACAAAAGTGAAAATTGCATTCTTGGATTTCTTTTTAATAAATTTATAATCTTTCCCATTTTTCTTGGTTTGATTGGTCTGGTCTGGTCAGGTAGTCTTAAGACTCTTAAGGGATATTTTGCTTTGCAATTATCAGGCTACTTTTATCTTAGATGTAGTATGATTTGTCAAAGCTGGTATTTGTAGTTTTACAAAGCAAAAGAACACCGTCCAACATATATTACTTTACTGTTCAGATATATGGAATCGATGCAGCATCTGGAGCTGCTGTTTTAGCTCTGGACATCTCAGTAGGAGATCATGTCCTTGATCTCTGTGCTGCTCCTGGTAAATTCTATTTGTTTGTTGTAATCAAATAAATGCATCTTGAATTTTATGGTTACTGTTAACAAACTAAATGCAGTAGCTTAAACTCTCTTGTTTACTTTATTTCAGTGTGTTTTCATTCATACATTGGTACACATATATATACTAGGAGAAATCAGACAAGAGGCCTAAAAATCTGAGCATTATTGCTAATAATACTCCACTATTCCACTACCCAGCTAATACTACATTATCTAGCTAATATTATAATACTCCACTGCTGATAATGCTCCTGATAATGCTCCATTATGTCTTCAACAGTTACGTATGCAGCCTGATGCGGTAACTTTGTTAAGTTTAGGATTGGAATGTAATCGAGACCAACTTTAACTTTTCGTCTTTAATCACAAAGCTTACAGTTGCATTCTAAAATTTTCTACTTGGTACATAGCTTACAATTTACATTACCTAATACAAGATGGGATTTTGTTTTCCTTAACTCCTTATTGTGTAGAATCATTAGGGTGTGGGAAAGTTGTGGTTTTCGGGCATCTTTATTCCAATTCACTGAATGTTCAGTACAATAAAAATACCAATCAGTATTTTGTAGATATCCTTCATTTTTTTTTTTATCAATACTGTTGGGATTGGATTGTTCACTCTTGTGAATATGGAATTGGCAATGTTGTGGGACAGTATCTTCAGGGTAGGGAATCTATGATACTCCTGTTTCTCTCTCTCTCTCTCTCTCAATAATATCATCCTTGTCAAAAAAATGAAGAAAATAAAAATCATTTATTTGTGTGGTCTATAGAAGCATGTTTTCTGTTAGCAAAATGCAGCTTAGATCTGATAAAGCTTGAAGTGAAATTTACAATTTCGTTATGTCTCTCTAGGTGCTAAACTTTGTATGATGTTGGACATTCTTGGCAGCTCTGGTTCTGTGACTGGTGTTGATGTTGCAAAACACCGCTTAGCAGCTTGTAGAAGCATGCTACTTAAATATGCACTTGGTGATCATTGTCGTCTATTTGTTGCTGATGGAACCACATTTTCTCTCCCCCCTGTTAGTGCCAATCTGGTTTCAGAATCACGGAATGAATCTGGTAAATATGTTGTCAACCTATGTGCAACTATATTTCACGTGCTCTATAATTAAACCACTGACAGATTTTTGAAAACTGAAGAAGAAGTATACAAGGAGTGGAAGTCGTGGAGACCATGGAAAGAGAGGAAAAGGGAAGCTATAGCAAGGGAAAAGGGCCTTTCTAAAGTATTCTCATCAACTCAAGAACCAGAGCTTATATTTTATGGAACAAATTCTGGGGTAGTTGGGCTGACAAAAAATAAATTATATCAGCGGGCACATTGCGGTTATGTATTTGAGTTTGGCTATGACAAGGTATTGTCAAAGTTTTATGTTACCTCTTCTTCTTCCTAAATCATTTTGGGATTTTGTTTTCCATTTCAGTGAATACTGTGGTGTTTATCCTCTAGATTCATCATCATCAGTAGTTTTAGTTTGTTCTGCTGCGTTTTATTTCTGTTTATGGTAATCATATACTGATTTGAGTTTAAGCCAGGTTCTTGTGGATGCAGAGTGTACTCATGATGGTTCAATCAAACATATCCAAAAATTTGAGCAGTGGGGCTGGACGACTTTCCAGCGCCGCGTATTGGATGCAGAGAGAACTGATGACCTGGCCATCCTTCAGGTTTGAAATTTTTTTGTTATATAACGTGCTAAATTGGTTTTCTTTTCTCTATAGCGGTTGACGAAGTTAACAAAACACTGCTATTAGAAAGGAAACTACCACCATATACCACTCAATTACCTCTTTTCTTTTATCTGGTGTTCACTATGCTGTTTGATTATCCCGCTCTTTCTCATGTATTTTTACATTTTTACCCTTCTTTTGCAGCTTCAACTTTTAACAAATGGGTTCAAATTGCTTAAAGTGGGAGGGTTCCTTGTCTACAGCACTTGCAGGTATCCACCCACTCGTGTTTGTTGAGTAACAGTTTCCTTTTTTGTTGCCATTCTTAAAGATCACTCACAAACCTTCTCTTTTCTGTTTTGTTTGTGAAATAGTTTAACTGATGCACAGAATGAAGATGTAGTGGATAAGTTCCTTTCAGAGAACAGCTCTGCAGGTACATTTGTAATTTTGATTATACTTGCATAAATGCTTATCTTTTATACCCTATCTTTTGTGCAAACAATTCTCTCGCTCGGTTCTTGTAGAGTTGCTTGAGATTGATGCTGCCAGGAATTGGCCATGTAAGAGCGGGCGGATACCAAAAACCCTGCGCTTTGATCCTCTCACATCTTGCACTAGTGGACTCTTTGTTGCAAAGTTCACAAAACTAGCGATTTAGGACAAATGGTACTTCCCAATAGTATTCATAGTTTTCTGATGCATGCCATTATCACTCGATCTTACAGTGATACAATGCAGGTTACTATTGAGACCAGTGTTATTGCATATTATCAACTCGAGAATGAAGGGATCTCTGCAGATTGTTCATGGAGGTGGAGCGCTGTCTTCATGGATCAGATTGCAGCACATTACAAAGAAGCATAGATCAGATCCATGGATAAAATGCAAATGATTTAGCTAATTCTATTAACATTAAAAAATAAATTTATAATGCACCAGATGCTTTTGATTTTTATTGAGCACCCTCAATAGTTTGAATTTTTATTTTTATTATTTGTTTTTTTTTTGTGTAGTTTTTGAGATCTCAACTAAGAGAGAGGAAAAAAAAGAGGTGAAAAAGAAAAAATAAAATAAAATAAATTAAAATTGTCTTAAACGTGCCATGTTGGGCGCATGCATAGCCTAAACGTGCAGATTGCGCGGGAAAAATGTCAGCAAGTTGGTCTCACAAAAAAATTAATTTGCAAGAATAATTTTTTTTCTAAAAATCCATCTTTTCATTTGTTAAAAATTACTCTTTGATTTTTCCTTGTGAAAGAATTTCAAAAAATGCATTATTGTGAATGTCCCAACTCCCAAGAGCGCTATGATACCTAGACGGAGTCGTAGGAAAAGTGCATCGTCCAATCATTTTCGTGATTGGTGATGCAACATGATTTTTCATACAATGTTTATTCTTCATTTGGTAGGGACCAGAAGAGAATAAGAGATGACATTTAAAATCATTAAAGTTTTTATTGCTTTTAATTAAATAAAAAGAGTTTGTTGTCAGGTTATAAAAATTTATCCATATAATTTTATTCTATTTAATTGGATGACAATGACCCAGTTGGTCGAATATCTCAATCAACGAAATATGAAAAATACTACTGCTATTCTTAATTTTTACTCCCCACTCCCTTCACAAAATTTTAATATTAGATATTTTATCGGAATGACAATATAAATATAACTACTCATCAATTGAAAGTACATATAATAGAACTCACAAAATATCACTTTAAAAAAAAAAATAGAATCTCACTCAGTCTCCCCAATAATATCTCAACATAGTACAGTTCCCAAAAATATCTCAACACACGCAGAGTGAAACCAATAATTCAGCTCACCTTTATATTTGTGATTTGTCCTAAACTGATGGATGATCTTGTTGTCTGATAGAAATGGCGATGCAATTGTTATCACCGATGAAGCCAGCAGCATCGAAATGGTTAGGCTTTGTGTGCGCGATCTGGGTTGAGGCCATTGCTGGCAATAACTACACCTTCTCCAACTACTCCAACGCCCTCAAATCTCGATCTCATGTCTCTTTCTCAGCTTCAGCTCAACAACCTCTCCGTCGCCAAAGATGTCGGCAAGGCTTTTGGCCTCCTCGCCGGCCTCGCCTCCGACCGTCTTCCCACCTCGCTTATACTCATCATAGGTGGACTCGAAGGCCTCATCGGTTATGGAACTCAATGGCTTGTCGTCAGCGCCAGAATTCAACCGCTCTCTTACTGGCAGGTACATTAGGGACTAGGGAGGTATTTGGTAAATTGTTGTTAGCTGATTAAGTTAGTGGATTTGACTAGTTGATAGCATTATAAAAAGATGTTTGGTAAATTAGTTGTTAGTTAATAGCTGATTACATACAAAATGACTTTCTAAAAAACTGTTTGAATTGTAGTGTTTTGGAGCAATAAACTGTTATAAAAAGCTAATTAATCAAACACTCGTATTGATTATTTAACCAAATCAAACAGCTAATAGTGATCAAATAAGCTAAAATTGGCTGATAACCTAACTAATTTACCAAAACAGGCATAAAAAATCCATAGGTAAACTAGGATATGTACAAGGAGTACTAGAATTTTGTGCAAGTTTCATCACAATTTTGAACAGTTTAAACATTACACTTGCAGATGTGTGTATTCCTGTGCATGGGAGGGAACAGCACGACATGGATGAACACTGCAGTGTTAGTGACATGCATGAGAAATTTCAAGAACAACCAAGGCCCAGTTTCTGGGATTTTGAAAGGATACTTGGGTCTGAGCAGTGCCATATTCACAGACCTCTGCACCGCCCTCTTCTCCTCTGATCCTTCCGCTTTCTTGCTTATTTTAGCTCTCATCCCCGCCGTCGTCTGCCTCATCGCCGCCTTTTTCCTCCGCGAATCGCCACCTGCGCCCACCGAGGAAAGACAGTACTCCCACATATTCCTGTTCTTCAACGTTGTTGCCTTCACAGTGGCTATCTATCTGTCTATCTTTAACTTCACTGGCAGCCATGGCCAAGTGGTTTCTTTAGTTTTCGCAATTGCCCTGCTAGTCCTTTTAGTGGCACCGTTGGTTGTGCCTATATACTTAATGGTGGATGAATTAGGGTTGTCGAGTTTGGATTCTGAAGGGCAGGGAAAGGAGCCGTTGTTGATTAAAAATGAAGATGGGAATGTTAAGGTGGTTTCTGAGGTTAGAACGCGGGCGATGATTGGGGAAGATCATACGAGGTTGAAGCATTGTTGACGTTTGATTTCTGGGTTTTGTTTGTGTCGTTTCTTTGCGGAGTGGGCACTGGTCTCTGCGTGTCGAACAACCTAGGACAGATGGGAGCTGCTCTGGGCTATGCCGGCGTCTCCATTTTCGTGTCACTCACTAGCATTTGGGGGTTTTTTGGTCGCATCATTTCCGGCATGGCATCAGAGCATCATATCAAGTAAGACATTCTTGATTTTGTCTACTTGTTTGGTTTTATAATATGGTTTTAGCCTAATCCGCTCCATCTAAGAATTAAAGGTCAATAGGAAGACCCTTCTATTAGACATGATCGGATTTTAGGGCGTGCAAGATGGCAACAGTATATGACCTCAATTTTTAGAGGACTCAATATTTATTTTTGACCTATAGCTACTTAATTTAAATTTAAGTGAATTGGAGTAGAAACTGTGATTTTTGCATTCAGCTGGTGGTACACCCTTCATACTTATACGAAGTAAAAAATCATATATTTACACCCTTCATACTTATTTGAAGTGAAAAATCATATATATATATATTTTTTTAAGGTAGGGGTGTAAGCGAGTCGAGCTCGAGCTCATTAAGGAAGGCTCGGCGAGCTCGACAATTTTCAAGCTGCTCGAGTTCGGCTCGAGCGGCTCCTCATTTACACCCCTATAATTTAAGGTAGTATTAGTTTTAAAGATTGTGCTTATACATTTAGTAAGGCGTCATTTATTTATAAGAAATGGACCACAAAAATAAAAAAATCGACCCTGCTATTGGGAGTCAAATTTGAAATTTTGGATTTTATAATATGATTTTTTGAGTAATGTGGGAACCCGCAACCACTATCTGATAGTGTGAATTAAATAAATTTGGCCTTATCACCCTAAATAAATCAGTCTAGCTAGTTTATCTATATGTGATAAGGCATTGATACTTGGAGTTGAACTTTGAACTTTGTAGTTTTATAATATAATTTTGTCAATTATGCAGGAAATTGGCGATGCCAAGACCAATCTGGAACGCAGTGACGAAATTCCTGATGATCATAGGCTATGCAGTGATGGCTGTCGGGTTTTCTTGTTCTCTCTACGTAGGTTCCATTTTGGTCGGAATGTGTTACGGAGTTCAATTAGCGGTCACTATCCCAATTGCATCAGACCTGTTTGGTCTCAAATCATACGGTCTGTTATACAACATTCTTATCGTTAATCTCCCCTTGGGTTCTTTCCTGTTCTCCGGCCTCCTCGCCGGATACTTGTACGACGCTCAGGCCGTCAGCTCCGGTGACGGAGGGAGCGTTTGCACGGGGCCGCATTGTTACCGGCTTGTGTTTGTGATCATGGCGGCCGCCTGCGGGTTTGGGTGGGTGTTGGATATGGTGTTGGTTGTGAGGACAAGGAAAGTGTATAGAAAGATCTTCGAGCGCAAGAACTCATACTTGGAGTGATCATTTTGATTTTTGTTGCAATTATTATTTGTTAATTTCTGCCCACGTTAAGAAAACATTGTAAAGATTTTCAAAAAACAAAACATTGTAAAGATTTGTTCTTTGTACACGGAAAGAACATTAGTGCACTAATTGGGTGTACAATTTAATTTGACGTTGAAATTTTATCTGGTCTCAGCAAAGTAAGAGAGCCCAACAGAGTAGTCTATTAATTGAGAGGAATCATCAAATTTAAATATTATAGAAAAAATAATCAAATAAGCATCTAAATTTTATTAAAAAAAGTATTAATGTGACCAATCCAATCGCCAACTTTGGTCACTTCTTCACTGACAATAGTGATCGACTGATCGGTGATAGCTGGTTAGTTTCTAAAACACTAATGATCAGTTATTGGTGCAGATATACCAAAATGACAAGTTAGAGTATTTAATTGTAATTTTTTTTTGAAAAAAATATTTTTAGGGCCTAATTGCTTTCTCCTATAAAGTTGAAAGGTCTATTTGATCATTTTCTTAATATTATATATTCTACAATTATATGTTGAATTGATTTAGATTGTATCACGTTTTACTATATATCATGTTATTTGTCTATTAACATTATAACATATAAATGTGTTGTTATGTCTTGGGCCCTCACTTCCCTCCCATCTCGGGCCAACTGATCCATAAATCATGTCAAACCATACATTGGTCTAACCCTAAAAACTGATGTATTAATACATGGACGTAGTCAATGTGAGTCGATGACTTGCACATACTATCGAAAAACTGATCGAAACACACATAAATTTTCTAAAACTTCGTACATAAATGTAAGTTTGAAACTGTATAAGAAAAAGAATGCGATGCTTGAAAGTTGAAATGAAAGTCGTACCCTGTTCCAATTCATTCCTAAGCTAGTACCTTGTTTCAGTCAAGCACACCTGGTTTTGAGGATCGGAAGCTTCTAAAAAAATAGTGAGTGAGGGCCCTTCTTATCAAGCTTCATCCTTCCTTATCAGCAATGTTTGTCTATTGTAGCAGATGACCACTTGATCGAGTCAAAATCTACCAAGTATTGTTTATTAGCACGTTACACTCTTTTCAGTGGCAATTTGATATTTAATATTATATTGAATCGTAGTTGGATTGTGCTTATTGAAACTACGACCAAGTCGTGGGAACTGGGAAAAGTGCTAAATTCCCACGGATATATATATATATATGTCCAATCATCATCGTGCGCGACTGCGGATAAAACATCCAGTTTTCACTTCATTTCATATAATATTTTCTTTTTTTCTATTTTCAGAGACGAGTGAAATAAAATTACTGAATAGAAATTGAGTGGATGAGAAATTAGTGCATTATTTTTATTTATTAGTATGATTTTTTTTTTCATGAAACTACTAGTAGAGTAATATACATATTGAGTATAAAAAATATTTATAAATATAAAAAAATTATAAATAAATCCTATATTGTTTTTATATTTACCTCCAATAACTATCCGAGAATGTGAACCTTGTGTGACGGGCTCGATGGTAAAATGTTGACAAGAATCAGATTTGTAACTTTCTGATACGAAAATCATACTCCACCAATTTGGACACCCTTTCAAGTTTCCTACCTTTGTTTCCAGGAGCAACTCCATCCAAGTTGGTTAGACTATTGATTTAGTAATCACAATGTTACAAGTCCAACTCTCAATTGGAGTGATTTATTGATTTTGTTGCTTTGAACCGGTCACTTATGAACACCTATACTAGTTTATATCATTGTGGTCACTGATCATTTACCATCTAGGATCACAATGTCGGGTTTATCTGTATATACTCATCAAATAGTGACTGTAAATTCTCCTTATCACTCGAAAGTAAAATAAAATTATTGTTTCCTATTTCCCAAACATAAACCACGGTCAATCATTATCAGATTAAAGTTTATTATTACTTTGAAATGTACTCCGTAAATGATCACATCAATAAATCATGTTTATTAATATTGTGATTTGTAATAATTTAATAACACACCATACGTATTTACGTAGGACAAATTAACTTCTTAAGACAGGGACCACTAGGTCTAAACCAGGGACAACCTAAACATGGAGTAGCAGGTAGCAACACCCATGAAAACCATGTTCAATATTAATTTCCTGTTTATCAACCAAATATATATATATTATCTAACGCTATAAATACACTCAACATGGTCAAAACCAACCATATATTCTCCACTTCTTTGTCACAAAACACAAACACCTTTTACTTCACCCTAAGCCTATAATAATCTTCTTGTACGTTCTCTGTTACGATTTGGAAATGGCTGTGCAATTTGTGTCATCAAAATGGGTAGGCTTTGTTTGTGCCATCTGGGTTCAGGTCGTTGCTGGCAACAACTACACCTTTTCCAACTACTCCAACGCCCTCAAATCTCTCATGTTTCTTTCCCAGCTTCAGCTCAACAACCTCTCCGTCGCCAAAGATGTCGGCAAGGCTTTCGGCCTCCTCGCCGGCCTCGCCTCCGACCGTCTTCCCACCTCTCTTATACTCCTCATAGGTGGCGTCGAAGGTCTCATCGGTTATGGCGTTCAATGGCTTGTCGTTAGCCAGAGAATTCAACCCCTCCCCTATTGGCAGGTACTTAATTATTTGTTCATCATATAATGGATAAATATAAAATAGAAAAAATAATTTTTTGGTCTTCAAGTTATACTTGTAATACAGATTTAGACATTTAGTCTCTGAGTTATATATATGATATCTTTAATCTCTAAGTTATGTTCAAAGTGATAGGTTTAGGTTGCTAAAAGATCAAATTCATCACTTTATTAAGTAATATTAGTGACAGAAATAGTTCCGACTTCCAAAAAACTAAAATATGCATTTGAGGGTGGGATTTTTGAATGGTTTAAGAATTTCATTTGCAGATGTGTGTGTTTCTGTGCATGGGAGGGAACAGCACGACATGGATGAACACTGCAGTGTTAGTGACTTGCATGAGGAATTTCAAGAATAACCAAGGCCCAGTTTCTGGGATTTTGAAGGGATATTTGGGTCTCAGCACTGCCATATTCACAGATCTCTGCACTGCCCTGTTCTCCTCTGATCCTTCTGCTTTCTTGCTCACTTTAGCCATCGTCCCCGCCGTCGTCTGCCTCATCGCCGCCTTTTTCCTCCGCGAAACGCCGTCCACGGCCGCGGAGGAACGGCAGCAATCCCTGATTTTCCATTTCTTCAACGCCGTTGCCTTCGTAGTAGCTCTCTATCTGTCTGTCTTTGATCTTAGCGGCAGCCATGGCCAATTGGTTTCCTTGGTATTCGCAATAGGCCTATTAGTCCTGCTAGTTACGCCATTGTTTGTCCCTGTGTACTTCATGGTAGCTAAATCAGGGTCAATTTCAGATCCGGAAGGGCGAACAAAGGAGCCACTTTTGGTCAAAAACGATGGCGGCGGCAATGTTTCTGAGGTTAGACCCCGGCCGATGATCGGGGAAGATCATACGATTGTTGAAGCGTTGTTGACGTTTGATTTCTGGGTTTTGTTTGTGTCGTTTCTTTGCGGAGTGGGCACTGGCCTCTGCGTGTCAAACAACCTAGGACAGATGGGCGCAGCTCTCGGGTATTCCGATGTCTCCATCTTCATTTCACTCACTAGCATTTGGGGCTTCTTCGGTCGCATCATTTCCGGCATGGCTTCCGAGCATTACATCGGGTACGCTAATAACCATTCCAACATTCTTCATTTTGTTATGCCAACAAAAAAATAAAAAAATAATGACAGAAAGTAAAGAAGACAAGATTTAAGTAACCTTAACTATCAGACATGCATTACAGTTACAAAATGACATATTTTTAACATTGTTTTGTCAATTGTACAGGAAACTTGGGATGCCAAGGCCAATCTGGAATGCAGTGTCGCAACTCCTGATGATCATCGGCTACGTCGTAATGGCCGTTGGATTTTCCGGTTCTCTCTACATAGGTTCCATATTGGTCGGAATGTGTTACGGAGCTCGAATCGCGGTCACGGTCCCGGTAGCATCGGACTTGTTTGGTCTCAAATGTTACGGTCTGTTATACAACATTCTCATCCTCAATCTCCCCCTGGGTTCTTTCCTGTTCTCCGGCCTCCTCGCCGGCTACTTGTACGACGCCCAGGCCGTCAGCTCCGGCGACGGAGGGAGCGTTTGCACGGGACCGCATTGTTACCGGCTTGTGTTTGTGATCATGGCGGCCACCTGCGGGTTTGGGGTTGTGTTGGATATGGTGTTGGTGGTTAGGACGAGGAAAGTGTACAGAAAGATGTTTGAGCGCAAGAAGTTCCAGGCGTTGCCTGCGCCGCCGCCTTCAATCTCCTATGTCAAGTGATCGTTTTGAAATTTGTTACAATTATTAATTTCCGCCCACGTTATAAAACATTGTAATCTGTACCGGGAAAGAACATTGGTGGAACAATTCGCTGTACAATTGTATATATAAGTGTGTTCATTCTCTCTCATTTTATTTTTTGGTATCATAGCCTATGGAAATTCTCATACCTCTGCTATCTTTCAACGCATTCATAGCCAGAGATCTTATCAACAACTCTATTATGCTCTCCAACCACATGAATCACTTTAATTAAAATAGAACTTGTACATGTACTTATTATTATTATTGGCTAAGCCAATGAGGTGTTTCATCTAAATCAATTTATTTCAAGTCTTTTATGGAGGATGAATGACCCATTTTAAGGATGGTAATGAATCTAGTAATATTAGGTAGGTTTTGACTGTTGATAATTGGATTTACAATGAGTTTAGACCATAAATAGACGGAGTAATATTTATTTAGGTTCGAAAATACTTAAATAGACTGCACTCGCCCACCAATCCACCATTATGGCATTTATGTCATCAAATCCAAGAGGGAAAAGGGTCAAATTAGGGATGATTACGATTTAATTTAAATTATCTAGTTTGAATCAAATTGTGTATCGTAAAATCCAAAATCGAAATTGAACAATAATCATACATACCTTAAATGCACATTTTAATTAAACTCCAAACTTTTAAAAAAGTGTAATTAAGTAAATCATGTCATTTTAGTGCATCAAAGTATCTCGAATGGTGAAGACGTTAGAGTCTCAACAACACTCCAATTACCTTTGGAAAAATCAGCAATCGGTGATCCGACCGTTAATTTTTTCTCCGGAGCATCACCATAACCGTAACATTCTCCTCCTTTGTCAAAGAAGATCGATTTCTTCCACGGAGATAACTAGAGTATGGCCAGGACCTATAATGGATTACTAATCTGTTTTTGAATTTCTATGCATTAAAAGCACATGCTAATGTACTTAATTGTACCTTTAAATATTTAATAGTCTAATTAACTTATTGTACACAGCTCTATATTTAACCATTTTTAAATCCGAAATTCATCTTAAACCCTAATTCCCTAATTTTTATTTTTATTTTTAAATTTTTTCTATAATTCTCAATTTCGTAGATGGATGAAGAAATGTTGAATTGAGCGTGTGCTCCAGTTACTCAGTTAGATTGTTTCGAAAATGGCTGCTGCGCTTGCTAGCTCCGACAATCGAGCACCGGTAGGTAAGCATTGTAGAGTAAAGGAGTCGAATTTTGTCGAACTGAAGTCGAGGATGTTTACTTGTTGCATTTTATTATTATTATTTTGGAGATCCAAGGCCTAACAGGAATGAAAGATCAAATTTGAGTTGAATAAATAATAACAATAAAGCTTGAATTTGATCTGAACAAGTTTTATTGTCGTGTTGGCATAGCCGATTTTGGCGTGCTTTGATGCTTTGGAATGTGATAATGTGGCCGGGACCAGTATGACTTGATTTTGAAGATGAAGCATTTGTTGATGATGAGGATCAAGGTTCATTTACTTGTGTTATTGCTAATTCTGTTTTTTCAGTAGCTGAGCTTGAGCAAATTAAATGCTGTTCTCTTTAAATCCTTTTAATTTGTATCTCTTGCATTTAAATTTCATCTTGCAATGGTTTTTAATTGAGTGATGCTTCACTCTGTTATGTTATTTTGGTCCAATATTGATCTATATCATATCATTTGTTCAGTATATAAAAAAGGGTAGTCCAATGGCACAAAAAGCAAAACACTCGAGCCAAGGCTCTTGAGAACAAGAGAGCTCCAAAAGCGCTCGAGCTCTTGCATGAGGTCTGGATTTCTAGGGCTAGGAGATAATTTACCTTGGCACAATGATTGGTCTTGTAGATAAGGTTTGGGCATTTTATGCTTTGTAATAGGCAAACCGAGAGTCCTTTCATTCCTACTTGAGAGTTGAGAGCATCCATAGGATCTCCTAGCTCCACCTCTAGTCATCATTTCTTCGATGTTTGTGGATTCTGTGCTAACTATACATGTTTACAGTGTTGGATGTGCTTCTAAATTCAATCCAGTGCCAGACTGTCCACAATGATACCCGCCCTATGTTGCCTGATGACAAGGAGCCTCAAGCACATTTTGTTGGAGATTGTAAAACTTGTGCACTTTTTTCTTGTTTAAATCACAGATTCCATGGAACGCGTCATTCTTGGACAGAGTTCATATTTTTCAATGAACTTATTCCAAATTTCCAAGTAAATCTGACATAATGACTGGGATTTTTGAACATATTTTCAGTATTTGAACTTTTGAAGTGACACTGCTTGTGCAAGAAACTCCTCAAGTTTTGATGTCAGGGTCATGAATATTTGTACATGTGTGGACCTTCTTATCAGATTTACCCGAGCAGGCTATATATATGATCAAGCCCCACTTGTCATCTGTTTGAACGCTATGTTTCTGACCCTTCAAATATTTAATTAGACATGGGTTAAATATCTGAATGGAAAGCCTTTTGAAATCAAGAAAAAGCCGATCAATGACCCCATATAGTTGTTCAAACTTGAGCTTATCTATTATGTCTCTATCTGTTAATTAGAGGTCATGAAACATATGATGTGCCGCAAAGAATTGTAAAATGACAATCTAAGGAAAAGGATAGTTGCAATATGTTTTGTGAAGTCATGGTAGTTTCCGAATGTTCTTGTCCTTATCCACCATCTTGATCTCATAAAAGAGCTCTATCACTAAAGTGGCTCACAAATGCACATGAACTAGAAATGGGTGCTGATGGAAGACATAGAGAAAGTTTGATGAATAACTTTATGATTGCATTATCTGCAGGAATTGGAATTGGAATAGGAATAGCAACTTGACCCTTTATAGATTACCTTGGCTTTCCTCTTTATGCATGTCCAACTTCTTTATCCAGATAGTAGTAATAGTGCTATGAATAATTATAAAACAACAAGTAGATTCAATAACAGCTAGATTACTCCAAATTACTCAGAGTCCAATATCATTACTGGATATGGTATCAAAAAGTAGACACCGACGTACTACCAAGCATGCAAAAAAAGTGCACAAATCTTAGCGTCTTTAGAGCTTATCTCATACTAAAAAGCGGGCATTGATCATCATCTTGTAATCATCCTCAAAGGCAAAACAAGATTATTTTTCTTCTTGCAGGAGTCAAACATTGCAAGTCAATGGGATGAAGCAGCGCATGCAACTTTCTCTCACAGATAAACTTGTAGATAAGGATATGCCCTCTGAATTGAATTTCATTCCCTTTTCGCTGTGTTCCAGTCAGGTAATATGCATATTTCATATATCTTCATTCATCCATAATCCACAGTTTGGTACACTAACACTAGCATTTCTTCTGTTAGGTAGGATTGCTTTCTCATTTTCCAATCTCTGGTCTCTTTCTTCTTACAACTACAAATTGACATTAACGTAAATGTTCACCCACAACAACTTTAACTATCCTTAACCACTCATTTAGCGTACACCTATATACTATTATTTGTCATAGTCGAAATATATGCCACACATTTTATTTTATTTTTGTTATTATTTTGTCTGTTCTTTTCAATCTGGGTAGACAGTTTAAATCACAAGATAAGATAAATTATATTAATGAATACTCTGTATCATATCCTGGTTAAATTAAGCTTATGAACCGGCAGGCAAATTTACACCTTATAAAGCTAATAAAGAAGTGAAAAAATGTAAAATTGCAAAATTTTTTGATACCTTAATGAGAAAACCTGGACCACATTTTATTAATTTATATTACAAAGATTTGCTATCCCAATCGTAAAATTTAGAAATAGAATTATGTCAGCTTCAACCCTTTTGATCTCTGCTCCTAGACGACGACACTTTGTTTTGCCAGAAAGAAACCTTAAAAAATCAGAGAAGCACATGGACCCCAACTCAAACTGTTGCAGGTTTTCACAGAACTCCAAAATGGTCTGTTTGGGTCACATGCAAAAGCCGTATATTCCTTCAGGGTGCAAGGATCTGAGCTGGACACAACAGTCACGTGTAGGGCTGCGATTCGATCCAAAATCAGACCCTAGAGATTCTATGATGAAGCCAAACATAATACTGGGGGGGTCAGTGCAAGTGCAACTGCCTTAATTGAAAAACGGCTGCTAAAACGGTGACGAAAACGGCAAAGAACGGCGGCAATGGGGTGTCGGCGGCGTTGGCGGCCAATGATACACCGGCGTCGGCGGCATCGGAGTTTGGGCCTCCGGACGACTTCTGGCTGCATTAAGGACCAATCAAGGGAAACATTAACAACATAATTAATTAATGCAATAATGGGTAGATGAGATCGTAAGCAAATTAAATATATTATTACTATATACTAAGATATATGGTGTCAAGTGGGAGAAATGGTTACAAGGTCGGTGCCTCGTTCTGTTACGACACAGACAAATTAAATAAATATTTGTAAATATATAGAAGGTGGTGGAAACGTGAGATGCATATGTAATATGAGACATCAAATGAAACCGACTTAAAGCAGAACCAGTTTCGTGACGAATAATATGCTTATCATTGCGTTAGAAGATGGCGATACACTACAAATCACATGCCATTGTAAAACTATAATGTCAATAATATTTATTACAATAATGTATAATGTATTTAATTGTATCAAATAGAGAGAAAATATATTAATACGTAACAATGCTTTTCTATAAAAATACAGAAAAATGATATTTTTTCTGAATTATAAAAAAAATAAAAAATCCATCCTTCAATTATTTTTATTCGACAAAAATAACAATTATAATTAAAAAAACAATAAAAGTGTCATTTTAAAAAGAATATAAAATATAAATTAAACTCATAATTATATCCGTCTCACAGAATTTATTTGTGAAAAAAAAATTAGTATAAATCTGAGTTACAACTAAGGTCAAGGTTGCCGGTTGCGTGGCATGAAAGTGAAAAGTGTAGTAAACCCATAATATTTAGTTTAAAAAAAAAAATCAAAACGACGATGGTTAATGCGTTTTATCAATTGATGAAATCAGATTTTAGTATTGAGAGAGTAAATTGTTTACCTGGTGGACGGAAAAGGGCAGAAAGTGATGACGTAATCCGCGGCGGCGCAGGTGAAGGTGCTGGTGCCATCGTCGTAAGCGTAGCTGTAAGCGCGTGGGCACGCCGCCTTGAAATACTGCGAGTAAGAGCTGGGCTTACAGGTGTCCGGAGTCGCGTATTCTCCACTGCAGCAATATTTCGGGTCGCCAAACGCCTCGCACGCGCTCCTACACGCCACGCACTCGCCGCCGGCCACGGCGGCACCGCCACTCATCATCTTCAGCTCCGCCGGACACCCGCCGTTGAGGTCGCTCATGCATCCAGTGGTCGTACAGTTCCCCGCCCCGGTCCCACCCTGTGGGGCCACCAGCATGGGTAAATTGTAACCGTCAACCAAACTGACGTCATAAAAATCCAAACCCCCCGCGCCGTTTAGCGTGAACTCCGCCAACGTAGCCGGCGGCGCGGCTCCCCCGCCGGAACATTCCACGGTCCCGGAGCCGCAGTCCCCGGTCACGCAGGCGAACTTCCCGGTGACAGAATCCTGAGAGCACTGGGTCCGGCCCCACAACCGGCCGGACCAAGCCGCGGGAACAGAAACCGGCACCGACTGACCCGGGTCCAGCGAAAACCCGGTCGGAGAAATCTGAGCCGTCCCGGCGCCGGACAGAATCCCAGGCCAAACAGTATAACTACACTGATTAACCATAGTAAATGTGGCGGAAAACACGCCGGAAAATGAAAGAACAGAGCACAAAGACAGAAGAGGAAGAGAAATCAGAAGCTTTGCCATTGGTGTATGAATGAATCTGGAAAAATGTGAAGAAGCCGTATCTGTATGTATATTTAAAGGTAATAATATATGGATCGATGAATCACGTGAATGAGCAATGTATGTATGTATATTTTTATATATATATATATATATATAGATAGATAGAGGGAGAGAGAAAAACGCCGACTAGAACAAGGTCGGTGTGTCAGGTATGGAGGGAGAGAAATAAGGAAGAAAGGAGTTGATATTAGGAAAGATTAATGTTAAGGTGGTTCTTTAATGTCGAAGGAAGCTGGCGGGTAGGATTATATAGACATGAAATAGTAATGTACCAAAGTGTAACTAATCATCAAAATAAAATAAAATAAAATAATTTTACAATAAATATATTTAACAGGTTACCATGACTTCTTCATCCTATAATTTTTTTAGTTCGAGTTCGAGTAGTTCAAGCTCGACTCGAATTCATTTTATAAATATTGTTTATATGGTAAAATTTTGTGCACACAAATTATAATAATAAATATTTTACAACCAAATATCATTGTAAAGTTTAATATTATATCTCAAATTATAGTAGTATTTTATGACATATAATCACGTAAATTTGTTACATATTTGATTTCTACTTGAATTGAGGGCCAATTTAGTTAGCAAAAAATATTTGAAGCGAAATGGAATTGAAATTTATAAATCATTGATTATATTAATTTTATTGTTCGGCTAAATTTTAAATTATAAAGAAAGAATGAGTGTAAAGATCAATATACCTCAATATAATATAATAATAATAATAATTGGTAATTAAAGAAATTTTAAGGATAAAATTATTCTACTAATTTTTTATGAAAAATAAAATTCTAAAAGGAATAGTGAAATTTTTGTCCTCATTCTTAAACACCTCATAAGTATAAATATTAGATGATTATATTTATGAAATAAAAAAAATAGTGTGTGAAGATGGCAGAGGCCAGAGGGGGGCTCTTGGGAAGAACGAAGGGTGATGGGCAATTGGGCATGGCAGGTGGGGTCCATA
The DNA here is from genome assembly GCF_003576645.1 of Ipomoea triloba. Taxonomy (NCBI): domain Eukaryota; kingdom Viridiplantae; phylum Streptophyta; class Magnoliopsida; order Solanales; family Convolvulaceae; genus Ipomoea; species Ipomoea triloba. The sequence continues at coordinate 4,956,464 of NC_044918.1, forward strand.
TAATTAAACCCTTCTGCGTTAGCAAGTTGAACCCTCGTGCAATGTAGCTCACCCTCTGCTACAGCCTGCCGCCTCGCAAACATACATACATATTGCTTATATTCTCTTTGTTTTTTTTTAATACATTCTCATTTTAAAAGATTACAATATTATTTTTTAAAATAAAAATAAAAATTTTACTGGCTGGTTACATACCAAATTGATGGCAATGGTGGCCCAATTCAAGTCTACCAGCTCTAATGTGATCCTCAAGAAAGTAGATTCCTCCAATACGCAATTGAAGAATTAAATTCATATTTTTTTAAAGGAAAATTAAATTCATATTTTTAGTCCCTATTTATATTTAAAAGTTTACCTTCTTAATTTAATTGCAATTTATTTTTATGCACGAAGTAACGATTTTAATTATTTGGGATATTTCTATCACTAATAAAGTAATTAATTTGGTCCTTCAAAGATTAAAATTATCACGCCATGCATAATCTAAGGGTTAAAACTGATCATACAGGGACTAAATCTATACCATCTTAAGTAATATTTCTCATTGATTCAGTAGGCTATATTAATCTCCTAAATACTTGTGCACGCTAACATTCTATTATGTATGCTGAGTCATCATAATTTATATCTTTTCAAATACTTTGTCGAATCCTTTGAGTTAGGGAGTAAACATTTTGGAGGAAGAATTAATATATTAATCTCCCGAAAGGGCAATAAAGTTTGGGAAATTGTTGTTGATTCAACAAGGTAATAACTACATAATTGCACCGTACATGATTAGGGTAATTGCCTAGCCAAAATAGGACATTTAGTGTGGATTTCAAAGCCATTCCTAAAACCTAAATCCTCTGCAACTTGCGTTAATGAATTAATTAATGGAGATATAGTACAGCATTGCCATTGGTAGTAGAAATTCAAAAACAGCATGCAAGTGGTAGAGGGATCTATTAGACATTGTTAGGGTTTGACCCACTAATAATGACCATTGCTTACTTAAAGAGCAAAAAAAAAGTGATTCTAATTCCCTTTTAAAATGTATGATTCCCCCTGCATACATCAATTCCATCTCGAATAATCAACACAAACGCATACCATCCAATTTCTGAGTGGGGGTATTACATAACATATGCACTTTAAGTTCATCCCACTTTTTATTCTAAACCTTGAATTTCCCATCTTCTTAGGTACAACCCCTCCCTTTTCATTCTATCCAATCCAATATAATCACTAATCACTCGACTATGTCGTAATGATCCCTCTAATATACAAAATTTTCTCTATTCAGTAGTAGTAATGGGATTCAAAATGATCCTCAAATATACAAAATTTACTTAATTCAGAAACATTTCGGGTGAATTGACTTAAATCTGTATAACTTCTAAAGCCCTTTCTTCAGGCATCCTTTTAGAAATCTCCTAAATTGAAGTCTACTAAAAGGTCTACATAACATGAAAGTTGAAATCACTTTTCAAGGAAAAAACAGCAGGCTGAACAAGCATAATGAGGCCCATGTCCAAAAAATTCTGTTCATTCTAGTGAAATAGGGCAGACCAAAGTGATCAGGGAAAACACAAGCAGGCCCATCTTAGATACTCCCCAGAGGACAAATATTTTATTTACCAGAAGAAAAGAGTGAAACTAACATGGTTGTTTCTGTTCATACTCTGGGTTAACTTTGATTTAAGTTAGCCTTGCAGTACTAAACATGGTTGTTTCTTTTCATTATAAATATTTGAAGCTTGAATAATTTAAACAAAAAACTTTGCATATTGAATCAAAGCAGAGATGGCGCATAGTTTCATTTCTATAAATGGACCATTTCCAAAACTTGAAATTGGTTGACATCAAAACATAGATAAAAATATGCCTTTTAGGGGTTTGCAATAACAGCTTGACACTACTGGAAAAAGTGAGTTATTGCATTCAGAAATAGAAATATATGTCACAAATAATAATAACAAATGGAGCCAACTCTAATAGTAGCTACCCCAAGTCACTTCTGCCAATAGCCCAGACAAAGCCTTGCAAAGAAGGCTTCATAACATTCTAACTCCAGGTCTTTTATCCACTCAAGCAAGTCAAGAGGGGGGGAGGGGGTTGGGCAGTGAACTTGTAAGGGAAGGAGACTAAGAAGGAATTGTGACTTCGATAACTCACTACTCTGGGGTAGCTACGTTGAGTAGCCACTTGGAGCCTATACTATGTGTAAAGAAGTGATATCACCACTCATACAAGCTATAATGAAATGCTATGAACTGTAATAACATTAAAATCACTATTTAAATCCCTTAGAATTGAAATCATCCTATTTTGAGAATTATTATTCATATAGGTTCAACTTACAGAAATCCCCCAGGAATTGAAACCAGACAGGGTATAGTATAACTTCAGAGCGATGCTTTAAATACCAAACCCAACACTATTAACACTCCAAATTAGACCATCCATATCATAAAGGGATAGTACTTACCTCAAATAGTATACAACACCTTATTCATGATCAGAAATTTCAGACCTTTCCTACATGATTGTATATACCCCTATAAGTCTATAACAATATGACACAACTTATCACCAATCTTCTATTCATGTGATTTGAGGTTTTACATTGCCACCAAATATACCCATGTGAATGCCACCCTATTCAAAACATCATATTAAAGAGGAGGGCAAATCAGCCCTATTGAAAACATCATATAAAAGCAAACCACTATTGTAGCATTGTGCAGAATGACAAATGAGACAACAACACAAGGTAGAGAATTGAGAGTTGTGTGTGTCATCCAATCAAGTCTAATGTGCTATGCTAAGCTCAAAAACCATTAAGAACAAATATATATACACAGAACACATTCAGTTGTATATTAATCTACTACAAGAAAAGCATTCTTTGACAAGATAGCAGAACATGAAGCAAAGCAAGAAGTCAAGAACAGACAGCAATATTTCTGATAAGCCACTTATGAAAAAGAAGATTCTGAAAAGCCAATAACGGGTGTTTATAACCAACCAAAAGGGTTGGGAAACAAACAGGAAAAAATATTATGTTCAAAATATTCAGATGATAGAAAAGAGATGACCAGATAAAATTAGTCTTTGTTGGAGCACTCTCTAGCAAAGTGTCCTGGTTCGCCACAGTGGTAGCACTTGTTTGCACCGCCACCGCCAAACCTCCCGTAACCGTCGCCGCCTCCACGGCCGCCGGCATTCTCGCTGGGACAGTCCCTCGCCATGTGGCCTCGTTCGCCGCACTTGAAACAATTTCCTCCACCACCGCTTCCACGATTGCCACCGCCACTTGGACAATCCCTAGCCATGTGACCGAATCCACCGCACGTGTAGCAACCGCCGCCACCTCCACCGCCGCCGCCGCCGCTATTCCGGTCGCAATCCCTAGCTAAATGTCCAGTCCGTCCACAATTATAACACTCCCCGCCTCCGCCGCCGCCTCCTCCTCTGTATCCATTCCCGTTCCTCCGATTATAACCATCGCCGCCACCGTTTCCGAATCCGAAACCGGAGCGGCTATTCCCCCTGCCACCGCCGCCGCCACGGCTATCCTCAAGCAGCGCGCCATTAGGTCCGGTCACATCAACGGCCTGAAACCTATCCCCCTTCTTGATTACATCAAACTCCACCTCCTGGCCTTCGTGCAGCGTCCGGTAACCCTCGGATTTGATCGCCGTCTGATGCACAAAGAGCTGTTCGCCCTCAGCCTCGCCCTCGCCCTCCGGCTTGATGAATCCATAACCCTTCTGGTTACTGAACATCACCACCGTCCCTCTCATCCTCGTCACTTCCACAGCCATTGATCCACAGATCAACCACAACCCTCAAAACCCTAATAGCTGTGCGTGTGTTTCTGTTTGTGTATGTATCTGTATATACATTCGTGGCGAATATATAGACGGCTGATCCAAACCCTAATACGGGCCTCTTTTTTTTTTTTGCCCCTTTTCTAAATTAAATTGCTTTACCCATTATTCTTTAAATTAATTAATTACCGACAAAAATCACAACCTTATTCAAACTATACTACTACTAATTAATCTCTAAAATAATTAATATTCCATATTTGCATCAGTCTAATTGGCTCAAGATGTATATTTATAAGGAAATTTTTTGAAGTATTAATCAACATTGGTGTTGTATTATACTTGGCATAAATATTATCAACAATTTGCATGAATGTCAACAATATTATATAAAATTAATTATACTCGTGTAATTATATTAGGAACAATACTATATTGGTAACATTATATTTATCACAAAATACTTATTTTTCAACTGAATAAATAACATATTCTATCTTTAGTCATCAATTATTGTGTGATTTAGTTATTGTTATATTTAGTCATATTCTTTTAATTTTGTTTGATTGCATCATTGACTTTCATTTATTTACCACAATTAGTCCTATGTCATTCCACATTTAACAAATATGACTAAGTAATTAACATGTAATTTTATCACTCAAATCTATTGTCCCAACATATAGTTTTCCCCTCTCATGCAAAACTTTTTAAATTAAATGATAGATTACATATTAGTTTGATAGAAATTTAGACAAATAATTAATTATGACAAACAAATAAAACCGGTAATATGTAATATACATACATACATACATATATATATATATATATATATAAAATACTAAAATAAAATTCAAGAAGTATGACTAACTACGACAATGTCATAATAATCTATGACTAAAAGCGTGAAATTTGTTCAATGAAAAAGTTGAGTTATAAATAGTTTAAAATATTAAAAGTAAAAATATTTAAAATATATATGTTGTAAAATTTTATATATCATTATACTATTGTAAAAGGATAATTCTCAAATGCTCTATATATAGATAATTAATGGCAATATTCTAATTATATATGCATACATCAACCCAAGTAGTATACAATTCGTTTATACTTTATTATTATTGAGTAAAGTTTTTATAATTTGTATCATGCAATTAATTAATTCATAAATAATTTAGGGATAAAAACAATTTTTTAATGCTAAATCAAAGAGAGAAAATAAGATATTATAAGAGTGCAATAGCAATTTTCTTTTTCATTATATATACTTACATTTACCATTATATTATAATGCTTACCTATCTCAACATGTTTAGTTCAAGAAAAAATTTGAGATAATATAGCATCCCTAAAAATCTCACATAATCTAAAAATATGTGGAGATGTGATTTTCATGATTGGTACAAAAAATTTTAAAAAACTAGAATTTTTTTTTTGAGAATCTTAGTATTCTTCCAGCCAAACAAACTAACAAAGGGAATTTAATATTACTATAATTTACCAGTACAATAATCATATTTCACTTACTTTGTTATCTGTTTTAAATCATGTATAATTTAGAGTATATAACGATTTATTTAGCCCTTCCCCTTTTCAATAATCAACATGTGTAACAATTTGAAAGTGACTCCATTAGTTTGATATACAAAACTTATACTTGCATATAATATTATCAAAATTTTAATTAAAAAATAAAATCAGCTTGTTATATTTTAAAATTTTCAAATCCTATTTGGTAACATAGTTAGCTTTTCAGTCAATTTAGACCACTATTAGCTATTTGACTTGGTTAAACATTCAATATAAGTGTTTGATTAACTAACTTTTTAATTTGTAACAACTTTGTTCTAAAATGCTAAAATTCAAAAAGTTTTTTTTTGAAAACCAAATTCAAAAAGTTACCCAAAGTAGCTTTTAAAAAAAGTCATTTTGCATGTAATCAACTAACATCTAATATCTGATTTACAAAATATCTTTCTACAATCAACTAATGCTATTAACTAATCAAATCCACTAAGACGTACAATAAGCTAACAGCTAACATCTAAAAAAGCTATGTTTGGCAAACCTAGCTGAAAGCTGAAAAGCTATAAGCTCGAAGCTGAAATCTGAAGAGCTTTTAAGCTAGCTGTTATGCTTAAAAGTGTTTGGTAAAATTAACTTTTTGATAAGCTGATAAATGTAAAAAGACTAAAAAGAACATCTTCATAAAATTTAAATAGTTTTAAATTTAAATAAATTTGTTACATATTAAAATATAAAATAAATATATTCTAATAAAATATAAAGTAAGAACATATATTTGAAAATATATAAAGTAAAATAAAATGTTTATAATTCATAAAATTAATTCATACAAAAATTATTGTTCAAACACAAATATATTGCCCATGTATTTTTTTTTACTAGACTATAAAATATAAATTGAAGGTACATTTTAAAAAGTAAACACATTATGAATTTAGATTGCAATGGAGTATGTATACAAAATTCGCATAGAACTTGTACAATCCCACCATATTCTCAACTTATCATATACACTCTACAAGCCAAATAACTTCATATTTATTAAGAAAATGTATACAAAAATTATTATAAATAACTAAAATTCGCACAAAAAATGGAAGCTCCGATCCTTCAGTATGTTATTGCTTGATGCTCTCAAAAATCCCAAGTTTCAGAGAGGTAATCGCCAACAGTTTAATACACTCTCCGATCAATATATAGAATTGAAGAAAATAGGAAAAATTTAAAGAAAATAAATTACAAAAAAAAAAAAAAAGAAGAAAAAAAGTTACCTATCTACATGAATTCGATTCGGAGAAAACCAGGTAAGAGTTGGGTGGAGTTTTGTACAAAAAAACATCAGTAAACTTCGACGTTCCATTGCTCGGCTTTCTTCAACTGCTTCTTGTATTCAAACCAGTCAATACCTGAGAAGATTGAGAACGATGAATTTATAGGCGTTTTTGAACATATATGAAGTCATAATGTCGACATATTCTTAATTAATTACCATCTTTAGCAGCCAATGATGTCATAATGTCGTCGATCCCCTTTTCCATGCCTTTGAGCCCACACATGTACACAAAAGTGTTGTCTTTTTTGAGCAATTCCCAGAGCTCCTCTGCGTATTCCGCCATTCTGGTTTGGATGTACATTTTCTCCCCTTTCTCGTTCGTTTGCTCTCTGCTCACAGCGAAGTCCAGTCTGAAGTTGTCGGGATACTTTTCTGTCATTTTCTCGAACTCCTGCAATATAATGTTACACCCGACGACATTATATTTTTGATGTCATCAAGAAGGGTTACGTTGTTGGTTTGACGATAAATGCAGAAGCAGGAGATCATGGAAATGGAGTTACCTCCTTGTATAGCAGCGAGCTGCCGGTGGGAACGCCCAAGAAAAGCCACGCCAAACCATTGTACTACAGCACCCAAAAACCCACTCAATTAAAAGTTAGGAAATCCGCAATCACTATTCCAAATATATACCGGGTAAATTCAATCTTGTGATCTTAACCGGCAAAGAACATGAGGTAAATCAGTTTGGGTTGCCATAACTAACCCAATCTGGATTGCAATAGCTAACCCAGTCTGGGTTGCCATAATTGACCTAGTATGGGTTGTCATAACTGACCCAGTCTGGGTTGGGTTACCATACCTGACCGATTTAAATCACAATAGCCAGCTCCCACGAGGAGTAAAACTTGTAATAGTGTGATTGTTAAGTTAATAACTTGACCAATTTGACTACAGCGTTGATACTTAGGATGGTAAACTAAGGAAAAACATGAATGTTTGTGCAACTACCTTGTAATCTTCATGCTTCTCGAAGAACATTTTCCACAAGAAACTGCGGAAAGGGGCAATCCCAGTTCCAGTAGCAAGCTAAAAACACAAAAAATTCCAAATTTAAGACAACAACACTAAGGAAAACCATGAATATATGCTCTTTGACTTGATCATACCATTATGATAGTGGCATTGGGATCCTTGGGCATCAGCATTTCCTTGCCAACAGGTCCAGTAATCTTCACTTCTGCTCCAGGTTTCAAGTCACCTGAAAAAACAAACAAAAAAACCGAAAATCTCAAGCTACATGGCTGCACAATCCACACCATAAACCACTCCTTTTCTGCCATAAAATAAGTGAATTCATCTCTGGTGTGTAAAGATTTAAGGGTCCATGGTTCTTACACAAGAAGTTTGAGCAAACTCCTTTAACGATTTCGCCTTTGTCATTTGTGTAGACAAGCCTTTTGACACAAAGGGAAACCTGCATGTGTGCACACCTTAAACATGAACCACTTCCATTTTCAAGAAACTAATTAAAGAACTGAGCAGACTTGAAACGAAAATCTTATGTTGATTGCATATCAGATAACATTAAATGGGAACAAATACTATAATTAAACAAGATCGTTCCTAGAATCCGTGTAACTTAATACGCATCAAATGATCCACAGAGATCTCGAATTATGTTAAGAAGAGAATTTACAGCATACAGTTTTGGAGTCTCCAAAGTCACCAATGGCACTGCTAGCAATGGAGTACAACCTGAGCTTGTAAGGCTTCCCATTAGCATCAACTCCATCAGGAATTACTCCAATAGATTGCCCTTCTCTATATGGAACCTCCCCTAAAAATAAAAATACCCCAAACACACAAACATATATATTAATCAAACCTTAATGCCAACATCCATTTTTTGTTTGTTTGTTTTGGATGACCAGAGAAACCCGTAACCACTACCCTAGAGTGTGTACTGGGTAAATCTCTCCTCGTGACCTTAGTCGTGAAAGGACCACAAGGAGTTAAACCAACCTAGATTGTCCATAACTGATCAATAACATTGTGGTTACTATACCAGGTTAGCAAAATAACCATTTTAATTGCGAGGGACCACATTCTTGTTTTGTACCTACCTTCAGTGGAGAAGACCATGTGCCAAGTTTCACCAGGGGCATCATCTCCAGTGATTTTGGTGTTGAGAAGGCATCTGCCAATGTAAGGCTCTTTTGGCCTGAACTTGTTCACAACAACATCCTCGTCCTGTTTCTTCGACTCCTTCACAACCTTAGCAGGAGCCTCAGTAGTGACCTGGGATCTGATGGGCACCACTTTCCTCCTACCATAGTACAAAGGCACCTAGAATTACCAATAAAATTGCTCAGCTAACTTCACACAACAAATTAAAACCACTTCCAATCAATCCCCCAGAAAGATCGTACCTTGTTGAAGCTAACTTTTGCCTGGGCGACAGTAAAGGAAGCTCTGCGTGGGAGAGAATTAGACTTGGACGATGATGATGGAAGAGAAACGGCAGCACTTAGAGCGGCAGCCATGGCTATGATAATCAGGAAAGAAATGCAAAGAAAAAAAAGAATGAAGAAGAGAGGAAAGATTGGATTTTTTTGAGCTGATTAATGATTGGGTGGAGCAGATTGTGTAAGCAAAGGCAGTGGCAGGTGTGAAGATAAGAGAAAAGAGTGAATCTGTGGCCATTCACATGGCGTTTGAATATTCTGAAAGGTACCAAAAACACTAAAAAGATTCATGTGGGAACTTGACATGTACCCCACCAAGGTAACGGACCACATGGTCATATACTCATATTCGATATTCAAACCTCTCCTCTTGAACTAGCAGAATTGTGATACGTTTTCTCGTAAAAAATCAGAACAGTTGTTTGCCAAGCATCAAGTAGGCAAAACATTATACTAAACAGAGGTGTATGAAGAATCTGAAACTGGTTAGAAAATAATCAGAGGTGTAATAATTATAAGACATTTTATTCCTTATAAGTTAAAACAAGGAAAGTGTATGGGCAACTTTAGTGTTGTTGCAGTGTCCAGATGCTAAATTTTTTTATTTGCATTTCATCACAAGAATCAAGAATGGGGACTTCTTGTGCTCCAGCCAACAAAGGTGCTTTGGAACCTAGTTCCTCTGTCTGCTGTTAACAGCTTGAGGAATCTTAAATGGAACAAGATGTACTCCTGTCTTGGGGTCAGATTCTTGTTTCCACATACTGACACCACTTGCTGAATTACTGCAGGAGAAGGGGTGAAAGATGTAAAAAAGTATTACCCCACAATCTCGAGAGTGCTATTGCCGTTGCCCGGAGCCTTGGTGGAGGAGATAATCACTTTTTTGGATTGGTCAATCTGTATCCCGAGTGCATGGTGAAAGATGTAATTAGTAGGGCATCCTGCATTCATGCCTTCCATGTTAATACTCTCTTCAAATGTTTTCCAAAATAGCACAAGATTTGTTACCCTAACAATTTCTTGACACTTGACAAACATCGTGTATTTCCTATGAACCATTTGTCTTTTACAAGAAATCGTTGCTCTTTTTTTTTTTTTTTTTTTTTGGTGAGGGAAACCGTTACCTGAGAGTGTGCATTAGTAATCCCACTCCAGTTACTTTTAAAAGAAACTTAAATTGCTTGGTGTTATATATATTACACAAGTAGATCTTGCTTTAATTGTTTACTATATGATCATAAATACATCAGGTTTGAACTGCTAAACAATCATTGACTGCATTAAGTATTGGCTTACAGAACTAAAGATTGCCTGTTTGGTCTGCAATGACAACTTAAACTATTGTTTAATGCCTATTTTAATCAGAACAATGAAAGTGAGAATATTGAGAGGATAGAATGCACAAAACAGAAGTGGCCAACATGTATACATGGATATCAAAGCCCAGACTGGCCAAAGAATAAAAAAAGCAGCTAAAGATTATATACACTGCACAGTAAAATGCAATCCAACAAAAAGAGAACTTGTAAAAGATAGGCCTAAGCCTCATTTGCATCCTGAATCTGTTCTTCATTAGTCATTACAATAAAGGACAATCATTTCTAACCAACACCTTTCTTTAATTAAACAATCACCAACCAGAATGCCATTGTTTAATGCCCATATGGTTTATGTTTAGTCTATATCTCACTTTGTGAAGCTGGATTTTATTCCTTTCCTTATAATGTAGGTGATGATGTCCTAACAAGACAATGGGATAATGTATACTAAATTCGTCCGTAACCGCCCCCTGGGTGGGCGGTTAGCGCTCTTTGACCACGTCCGCCTACTTCACCCGCGCTCCGCTCCGAGGCCAAGGTCGAAACCAAGCGCTGCGCTTGGCCTCGGAGCCAACCTCGGAAGTTGGTTCGGGTTGCCTTGCTCTGCCTCCTCAAACCGGTTTGCTTTAGACCCGCTCTCAATATATCCATCAGCATGTATCGAGCTACAAACCCTTCAAAAACGTTGTGCATGTCTCATATAAGGAATGGAGCGGAGTGAATCGGACCCGTGGGAAAGGGGTATTTTTGTACACGTTTAGAGATGCTTATAAATACGATGTTTGTATCTCTAGGTGCTTGATCACCATCATAATTAATAAAAGAATAACTTTGTTCCCGTGGACATAGGCATATTGCCGAACCACATAAATCTTGCCTTCTTTACTTTATGCCATTGTTATTTTCTTGTTCTCGTTAATCTCAACAAGAAACAACCTAATTTGGTCGTTAATCTCAACAAGAAACAGCCTAGTTTGACAACCAATCAGAATATAATCCAGGCTGGGAAGCTGAAAGGTTCAGCCTTTCCACCAAATAGAATGTCTTTTCTTGTTTTCTGTGGGAGGATAATAGGAATGGGAACACTTGTTGCAAAAGTTGAGTGACAAAATATCATTGCCTTTTATTCAAAGCTTTCTTGTTGTCCAATACACAACATTGGGTCTAAAGAACTTTCATTTTCTGCTGAATTCTTGGCACTAAACATGTGACTTCTTCTTCCAAGTTTCCAAAACTGAAAAGGCATGCTTCCCTTTGCCTCAAAGGAGAATGGGGGTGTACATGATCTCCAAACATACAAATTCTAAAATTTCAAGTAACAATAGTGGTAATCAATTGTGAATATTTTTTTTAAATGGTGCTACAGAAAAGGACCTATCTTAATCTTATATACACTCCATAAAACAAACAAATTGAAAAATTAATCAGGGAGAAGGATTTTACAATACCATAGAATTTCTTCACATTGGTAAATTCAGTGGAATCCCCTTGACCCTCTGGATTGATAGAGTTCCAACCTGCTTTTGGCTTCGTGTAACAACGTCTCCACCATCTCATCGTGGCAAAGGTTTGCCTGCTTCGATGCCCATTCGAGCACTGTCAGCACCTCGGCTTGTGCAAGATCTTCGCTATCCGGGACGTGCATTGCAATGTTGCAGAGCAGAACCAGAGCAGAGCTCTGAACGAGCTGCTCTCCAAAGTACACGAGCTGAACCAGGTGTTTAGCGCCACCAGCGCCTATGATCGCCTTGGAGTGATCCAGGCGGAGATAATTGTCACTGCTGGCGAACTTAGTTAGAGCGATGGCGGCTTCTTTAGACACCTCTGCTTCTCGCTCGTCGAGCAGCTTTACTAATGGACTTATCATCCTTGTCTCGGTGGCTCGAAAGGTCCTAGCCAAATTCCCAACAGAGATGATACATGGCATGAGGAGATCGGAGTCTGCCTTCTCGGAGTCTGCCTTCTCGATGATCCTGAGTAGCTGATCAACGACCGCTTTGCAGGCGGGCGAATTGGGCTTGAATGCAGACCTCCTCAAGTCAGGATCCTTCTCTGCCACAGCAGTGATCTCCATCACTGCCATAGCTGAATTATACTGCACATCTTCGGGTCCTTTCTCGAGAAGGACCGCGAAGCAGAGCAGAGCTCTGGATTCAGTAATGCTACGGCAAATCGAGGAATTCCCCTTGGCAAGATGCCAAAGGGCTCTTGCAGACATTGCCTTCATGTAAGCCTTGGTAGCAGGGTCCTCGAATTCCCTTCCTTTATGACTAAACCCTAATCCACCAGCAGAAAGACTATGCTGGTGCTGATGATTAACATTAACCCCATTCGTGGGATTCTTTGTTTGAGCTCTCATTGCCATTGTGGTTTCAATCACATTCTGGAAATTGCTGGCTTTCTTGTTCCCATTCCCAAGAGGATTGGTAATTTTCCTCGTTTCATCATCTTCAAGAACCTTAAGATTAAGATTCTCATTTGCGGGTTTATTGCTGGCTAAAACCACAGCGTGGATTGATGTGGCCTTGCTAACAATGGCGTATTTGCTATGTTCCTGGACTGTCTCGAAGGCCAAATGGCTAACTAGTAACCGGATTACATTGTTTTGGGCGAAAAGGTCTTGGGATTTTGGGTAATGAGAAGCAAGCTCAGAAACAGCCCAGGCCACAACCGCCTGTACTTTCATCGGACCTTCTTTGAGAATTTTCGCAAACACCTGGCAGGCACCGGCCACGATCATTTGTTCCACGCTTTCCTCGTCGCGGCCGAGTAGCCCGATGGCTCTCGCCGCGTTTTCTTGGCCTTCCGGCTTGCCTTCCTTCAAGAGCTTTAAGAGTGGCCCCACCCCGCCTTCCTCGATGATCAATTTCCCGTAGCGATCATTATCGCGCGCCAGCGAAACCAGCGAGGCCGCGGCGTCGGAGGCGTCGTCCAGGGAGCCGGTGAAGAGGATGGCGATTTGTTCCCATATTAGGCACAGAATCGGCTCGTTGGCGGCGATGGGAGGCAGGCCGAGGTACTCGTCGGCGCGGTCGTCGGCCGAGGCGGAGACGCGGAGGAGCCACGACACGTCGCCGATGGAATTATCCAAATGCGATTGCATTTTCCTGAAGGCGGCGGAGGGGATGAGCGTAAACACGCGCTTCACCACGCCGTGCGCGCGGCACTTGAGCACCAACGCCAGAGCCTTCTCCAGAACCTGCTCCGTGTCGTCGATTATCCGCCGCGTGGGCCGCTCGTAGAGCTCGTTGCTCGCACGCGCCGCCTGGCGTAACAGCGCCGCCAGCTTCTCCGTCTTCGACTTTATGTCCGCGCACTCTTGCTTGAACGAACTTGCCTCGTCAGCCGTCTTGGTCACCTGGTCCGCCAACTGGATCGGCTTCGCCAAGATCTGCTTCACTAAATCCGCCATTAAAGCCCCCAAGAAAAATTCAATTCTCTTTTACAACTCCAAACACAGAATCGGTTCTTGAGAATTTCAAGAATCAAAGAATCAGAAAGAAGCTAAAGAAAAATGGGAAATTGGGAATGGGTTTGTGTGTAATCGTGTAAATGGAGGAAAGATTAGAGAGGTTTGGCAATGGAGTTGTTCAGAGGTGACTTTGAAGATGACGGGGTTTACAAGGTCAAAGGCGTGTTTTTCTTCTTCATTTTATAAGGCTTACTTGCAGCTGTTAATACCTTCTGTTATGAATAATGTATTCAATTAGGTGCGTCCTTTTTTGTTTATTAAATTTAGTTATATCACAATTCGACTGTTGATTTTAAGAAGATATTTTATGGGATATATAAAATTAAAAATAAAATAAAATAACTCAGAAATTTATGTTTAAATAAATAAAATTAATGAAGGAATTTCATTTGGTCCCCCGCTAGGTTCCCAATATTAGCAATTCAATGCATTAATATAATTTTTTTTATTTTATTTTAATGATTGGAAACCGCAACTACCCTGTGCGTATGTATATTGGGCAAACTACATTTCTGTTTTTGTAAATTATATAAGATGGGTAAACTCTGCTCTAACATAGTCGTTCGCAAACCACACATGATGTGTACTAAATAAACACCGTACTTATGTAACAGCCCACAAATAACACATGAGAGGTAAACTACACTAGGAAGATTCTATGTGACGGGCTCGACGAAGAGGATGTTGGCAAAATTTAAAATTGTGATCTTTAGATATAAGAGTCATGATCTGCCTACTCGACCACTCCTTTAATTTCTTAAGACTATCTTCACACTTGTCATGAGTGTGAATTGCAAGCTGACATGTTTATTTTCACAACATTTAAAAAAGTGTGGATGTATTGTAAGGATGGCAAAATCTAACACCATCAATCTCGTGATGCCTACTTCGTTTTAAATAAACTTAAATGTTATTTTTAGTATTATTATATTATATTTTGATAACGAATTGGAATTATTGAAGTACATTTAAAAAAAGAATAAACTATAAAAATAATGATACAGTATTAAAATTTACTTTTATAAAGTGTTGGAGTATTTTTTTTTTTTTTTGGATGTTCATGGATGGGGGACACCCCAATCTATGAAGCTCTAGCTTTCTATTACTCTCCGAGGCACCAGAATACCAATCATGTCGTCACGTAAGAAATTTTGTAGCTCACTGGATGGTTGCGCCACTTCCATAAATCTTCGTTTGTGCTTGATGGATTCCTTTGCAAGTCAATCTGTCACTCGGTTTTGTTCCCAGTAAACATGCATAATCTCAACGTCCCAATCTCGTTCATACCACCTCCTGCATTCGTCCAATAGATTGGCGAGGGTTCCTTGTCCTCCAGCATATGATGTAGGAGTTTTTTAAGGATACAAATAACATAATTTGCAATGAGTACGTATTTGTATGTTATACATCTTTTATGTATCACAAATTTTAATTAATATGAAATATTGTTTAATTTGATTATATGAAATAAGCTATAAAAAAAAATAGAATATGGAGTGGAATTGTATTAGAAATGTGGGGCCCAGGGACCTTGGTTGAAATTTAATGAACAATAAAGTGAGGAAATGTGTTAAGCTTTTAGACCGCAAGAATGTGCGACTAAGAATGATTTTCTTCTATGTGCAATATCTCTTTTAATTTATGATAATAGCTTCCAATTGTCAGTCAACTCCAACCATTATACTATATGACCTACAAGGTTATTTTTAATATCTTACATATTCATTATTAATATATTATCTAAAAATTAAATAAGGTGTTGGCTCTTCGTGCTTCAGTAGGTTGAGAAAGTATGTATGAACATATACTTACATTGTAACAGAGTCAATAGTATTAAAAAAAAAATTATTATTATTTTTTTCCTCACCTCTCCCATAAGCCATGTTACACCCAATTTCAAAAAAAAAAAAAAAAAAAAATCAAAAGAAAAAAATCCTCAGTGAGGATATAATAGAATTGCAGCATATATAACATCTTGCAATGGGTGACTTTGACTCCAAGAAGGACCTTTGCATACGATAATTTAGGGTGTGTTTGGTCCAAACATTAGAATGATAATGCGAATCAAATATTTAGTAATGTTAATAAATTTAATTAAAAAGAGTCGAATTGGAATTAAAAAAAATGAATAATTTTTTTATATATGTGTGTGTGTGAAAATTCCATATTTAATGCATTTACAATAACTTTTTATTCTATTTTTTCCTCTATTTTTTATTCCATGGTTCAAAGGTAAATGAATAAAAGAATAATGAGTT
This sequence comes from Ipomoea triloba, assembly GCF_003576645.1. Taxonomy (NCBI): domain Eukaryota; kingdom Viridiplantae; phylum Streptophyta; class Magnoliopsida; order Solanales; family Convolvulaceae; genus Ipomoea; species Ipomoea triloba. Next base: position 4,972,605 of record NC_044918.1, read on the forward strand.
TTATAATTACTAAAAGATTTAATTATGATAATAAAAGTAAGCAAGCAAACATGGTAATATGTATCAAAAGCTATAATAATGTGTAAAGGTGTCTAACCCAAACACCACCTTAATAATTAACTGACTACAAATATCATTCAATAAATTTTTTTTTTTCTCTTGAGGAATTCTAAATTTTTTCCGACTTCAAAAATTCAAGTCACAAACTTGTGGGGGGTTGGTATGAATTTTTGTTTTTAGGACTAAATAAACAATTGAAGACAAATCAATCACATGATGTCCAATTATATTATTACTCCGTCATCCTTCTTTTATAGCTTTCTATTTTTATTTCTTTCCCTCAATATTTATTTATTTATTTATTTTGTTGGTCACCAAATTTTAAATATTGGGGAACACGTCAATTAATTCTATATATTTGTCTGTTCTGGACACAGCCAATACCTCATTGTTTACCTGCCATTTCACATTTTCTCTTGACCGGATCTCAACTCAATATAGATGAGAACAATTATGTTTGTATTAGAGTTCATCAGATATAACTGTATGAATACAAGAGTATATATACAAGAGAATCATAAGTAAACTAGGACTGAGACTTATAGTATGACTCTATTATGTAGAGTTCTAATACTCCCCCTCAAGCGGATGGTACGGAAGTAACCTGTAGCTTGTCACGTAAGAAGCAGAACCGGGGACCTGCGAGTGACTTGGTGAAAATATCAGCTAGTTGATCCTTAGTAGAGATAAAGTGCACCTGAATGTCTCCTGCAGCCACTCTCTCTCTCACAAAGTGATAATCAATTTCGACATGCTTTGTGCGAGCATGAAAAATAGGATTAGCACACATATAAGTAGCTCCAAGATTGTCACACCAAAGCTTGGGCACTGGAAGAGGTGAAATCCCTATTTCTCGCAGCAAAGAGAGAATCCATAGAACTTCAGCACATACATCTGCAAGAGCCTTGTACTCTGCTTCAGTAGAATATCGAGCAACAGTCCTTTGTTTCTTGCATATCCAGGACACTAGATTGGTTCCAAGAAACACAGCATGCCCACTAGTAGACTTTCTATCAGTAGGACAACCAGCCCAGTCAGAATCTGAGAATGCATGAAGCTCACCTGAACTTGACTTTCACAATTGCAGACCCAAAGACATAGTACCTTTAACATACCTTAACACACGTTTCAGTTGCTCCCAGTGAGCAGTGGTTGGAGCATGCATGTGCTGACAAAGCAGATTAACTGCAAAAGATAAATCTGGTCTCGTAACAGTTAGGTACTGCAGTGCACCTGCAATGCTCCGGTATTGCATGGGATCATCATATGGATCTGTACAGGTAGATACTGTCTTTGAAGTCGTAGTAGGTGTAGACACATGTTTGCAGTCTGTCATACCAACTCGTTTAAGTATGTCAGTCATATACCTGCGCTGAGAAAGCAAGACTCCATCTGCACACTTGACTGTTTCAATCCCAAGGAAAAAACCAGGCTCACCAAGATCTCTAATCTTGAAAGTACTAGAGAGCTTAGAGAGCAAAGCCTCTAATGCACCATGCTCATTGCTCATAACAAGAATATCATCCACATAAACAAGCAGGTAAACAGTAGCCGATCCACGAGAATAATAAAATAACGAAACATCAGTTTTAGAGACATTAAAACCAGTAGATAACAGAAAAGTGTGCAAACGAGTGAACCAAGCTCGGGGAGCCTGCTTCAAACCATACAGGGAGCGTTTCAGCAAGCAAACATGATCAGGGTGCTGAGAATCAACATACCCCGGAAGCTGACGCATATAAACAGTTTCTGTAAGATTACCATTAAGGAATGCATTATACACATCTAACTGCCTGACCAGCCAACCAGAAGAAAGAGCAAGAGAGAGCAACAACCTGACTGTAGTAGGTTTAACCACCGGGCTGAAAGTGTCAAAGAAATCTTGACCCGGAACCTGATTAAATCCCTTAGCCACAAGCCTGGCCTTGTATCGCTCAACAGATCCATCAGTCTTCCTTTTCGTGCGAAACACCCACTTGCAGCCAATAATATTCATAGACTCAGTGGGAGGAACCAAGCACCATGTCTGATTATGCAACAAAGCATTGAACTCCTGATCCATTGCCTTCCTCCATTCAGCGTGTTTAACCGCCTGAGTATAACAAGTAGGATCAACAGAGGAAACCTGCACAGTCAAACCCGCAACCGGAGCCACAGACCGACTCCCAGTGGCCATGGAGTGAGACCTCTCCGTGGGACGCACAGTACGACCACGTGGCCTACCACGAGGCCTCTTCTGAGCCACATCAGCAGGAGGCGAGGGAGCTACCACAGATGGATCAACCACAGGATGAAAAACATATTCAGCCCAAGGTCGTGCAATAGATTCTGATGGAGCCTGCAAAACAGACTTAGCACCAAAAACCTTATCACAGCTTCATCAAAACGCACATGACGGCACACAAAAACCTTATTAGTACGTAGGTCCATGCACCTATAACCCCGAAACGAATCAGGATAGCCCAGAAAAACACAAGGAGAATACCTATAAGACAGCTTATGACGATTATATGGCCGCAAGTGCGGATAGCACAGACAGCCAAAAACACGAAGAAAGGAATATGATGGCTTGAGGACTAGAGTTATGGAGAGTATGCGAGGGCATTTTGTTAATAAGGAAAACAACAGCCTCAAAAGCAAAATGCCAGAAACAAGACGGCACAGATGCACGAGCCATAAGTGCTAGCTCGGTTTCAACCACATGCCTGTGCTTCCGTTCCACACGACCATTCTGTTCGTGTGTGTACGCACAAGATTGCCTATGACTAATACCAAGCTGAACAAAAACAGAATGTAACTTTTTATACTCATCCCCTAAATCAGATTGAACAGCCTTGATTTTACGATTGAAGGCACGTTCAACTAAACAGCGAAAACGCTCAAAAACAGAATATAACTTTTTATACTCATCCCCTAAATCAGATTGAACAGCCTTGATTTTACGATTGAAGGCACGATCAACTAAACAGCGAAAACGCTCAAAAACAGAATATATATCTGACTTTAATTTCATAGGAAAATACCAAGTATAACGAGAAAAGTCATCCACAAATAAAACGAAATAACGATAACCTTCAGAAGAGAGTACGGGAGCAGGGCCCCAAATGTCCGTATAAACTAAATCTAACACATTCGAACTAACAGAGACAACACGTGGCAATGGGAAACGCGCAGATTTACCCATTTGACACGCAGAACACACAGTATGAGAAGTTTTATTCGACATTTGACACGCAGAACACACAGTATGAGAAGTTTTATTCGACTCATGACACGCAGAACACACAGTATGAGAAGTTTTATTCGACTCACTAACAGAACAGGACTGCAAGACTGAAGTTTTATTCGACTCACTAACAGAACAGGACTGCAAGACTTGATGTAAAACACGCTGATGTGGATGACCCAAACGATCGTGCCACGTAGACGCCGAAGCACGTGCAGAAAGAAACGCTGAAGGTGAACCAGAAGGAACCGGCAAGGTATAGAGCCCACCGGAACAATTGCCCCGTAAAAGAATTTCCTTGGTCCGAATATCCTTCACAACAAAGAAGGAAGGGTGAAACTCAAAAAACACCTGATTATCCGAAGCAAAACGCTGAACAGATAATAAAGATGCAGAAAGACGGGGAACATGTAAAATATGAGACAACTGAAGAGACCTAGAAGGCGTAGAAATAGAAGCATGACCCACATTACTAATAAGTAAAGGCGTACCGTCACCAACACGTAAAGTGTCGTTACCACCATAATCTTCAGAAGTAGAGAGGGCGGCTATATCAGGTGTGGCATGATGTGTTGCACCAGTGTCAGGCAACCAGGTATGAGCAGTCACGTTATTCGCCGAATCACCCTGATGAATAAAATTAGCTTGCGGAGAAACAACATAAGGCAACTTGTAACAAGACAAAGCCGAGTGACCAAATGAACCGCAAATTTGACATTGGATGGAAGAGCCTCTGCCACGGCCTCTCCCACCACCACGTGACTGCCGACCAGAGTCGCCGCCCCGTCATGAAGAGCCTCCGCGACCGCGAGCAGAGGCGGAACCACCACGGCCGAACGGCGATCCTCCAGCCGAACGCCCTCCTCCACGTCCACGCGACAGGCAGAGCGTAGTCATCACCGGCGATGAAGTCCTGCGCGCCCAGCAAGTCTGCAAGCTCAAGGAGCGTCACCGGATGCCCCCGAACCGCCAGCGAAGACGTTACCCCCTTGAACTCCGGTCGAAGGCCACGGAAGACATACAGATTCTGTTCTTCCAGCGTCACCTTCCGGCCGGTGAGAGCTAAATCCTCAACAATCAGCCGCGCTCGCCCGAGGTACTCCGCCGTCGACGAATCTCCTTGCCGGAGACCATGGAGTTGGCTGAGCAAGTGAAGCTGACGGGATTGAGAGGCCGAAGCAAGGGACTGCTCAATGGCATCCCACAACTCCTTCGAGGTCCGACAGCCGACGACGATGGAAAGCACCTCCACCGACAGCAAAGAAACGAGAAGATACAGCAGCCCCTGATCACGGCGAGACCAAGCGACGTACGCCGGATTCCGAACACGTGTAGCAGCAGCGGACGAGGTAGCATCAGACACGGCAGTGAGGAATTCCGGCGGGCAGATACACGATCCATCAACGAGATCAATGAGATCATGTCCGCGTAGAAACGGTAGAACCTGAGTGCGCCAAAACAAAAAATTGCGGTGGTTGAGTTTGATGCTAATGTAGTGATGAGCAGAAGAGAGCGACGACACGAGAGCTGGCGTCGCAGAACTCACAGCAACATCTGATACGGTCCGCTCAGAGGTAGAGCCGTCATTCGCAGCCATGGGAACAAGAACGAAACCCTAGCGACTGATACCAGATGTGAACAATTATGTTTGTATTAGAGTTCATCAGATATAACTGTAGGAATACAAGAGTATATATACAAGAGAATCATAAGTAAACTAGGACTGAGACTTATAGGTAAACTGGGACTGAGACTTATAGTATGACTCTATTATGTAGAGTCCTAATAATATACACCAATTTCTCATCTCATATTAAAAAGCAGAAAAGCAAGTTAGCTTGAGCCCTATTTAATACGTAGTAACATAATTAACTTATTAGTTAATTTTAAATTTTGTTACTACTATTAAATATTTGACTTGGTTATACAGTTAATATGAATGTTTGGTTAATCAGTTTTTTTAACAGTCTATTGCTCCAAAATGCTAAAATTCAAAAAATAGTTTTTTTTTTGAGAAAATAAAATAATAAATTATTCCCCTAAAGGTCATTTTGCATGTAATCGCATATCAACTAACAGCTAAATTATCAAACATTTTTCTACAACCAACTAATGCTATTAGCTAGTTTTTTTTTTTTTTTGAACAAGCTATTAGCTATTAGCTAGTTAAACCTGCTAATTCAACTTGCTAACAGTTATTTGCCAAACACCCTTTAAATTTAAGTCTTTTAAAATCTGTTTTAATTAAAAAGAATTGGAGTGACAATAATGCGGGCAAAAATTTCATTCGCACCCCTTTTAGGAGTGCAAATGATCTCAGGAAACTCTCTCATACATGGTTTCCTTTAAAAAAACATATAACAATTGTTAAAAAAAAAATACAAATTTTGGGGATATTTTGTATTTAAAAACTTGTTTTATAAGTGAAAAATATTTTAGGGGTCTAATCAGAAAAGAAAAAAAAAAATTTGTCATTTCTTTATACGAGTGACATTTTCTGTGCCTTATTTTTTTTGTTTCCGTTTTTCGAATTTATGTTATCTAGGTTAATTTGGAAGATAATGTTTTTGGTAAGTCCGATTTTTATTTAGTAAACTATAGAAGATGAGAATTGAGAGTTGCAATGCATGCTTAGCTTGTTTTGATTTTGTCTTTGGTTTTGTAAGATCAATTATTGGTAGGGAATGAGATAGGATGTCGTGACGATTAAGGATAATATAATAACATCATTAAAGCTCTAATCTTCATTTGATTAATAGCCACTTCCACTCTGGCAGTGTGGCGCAATCAACGCCGCCTATGCCATGTTTTGGTTCCCAACATTTTTCTACTTTCTTCTTCAACTCGCAATTGCTTATTATACTCCTGATAAGTACAAACCATTACTCTCACTCTACATATATCTTAATTTCATTAAAAGATTTAAAAATAATAACAATAAAGAGTTATGACTTCTGTTTTTGTTTTGTTTTTGTTTTTTTAAGCCAATAGGAGCGTAATAACTTTTATTTTGGACCTGTCATCTGTTCTTGAAATCGGTCGTCTTGCGCTGTTATGTACTAACTTTTAATTAGATAACTAGGGGTAAATACTTATTTTAAGAGCATCCTTGTCAAATGGATTTTTTTTTAAAGATGCCATGTAAGATAGTGGTAGGGGAAAAAGTAATAAAAAATAAAATATGAAAAGTAAGCAAAAAAAAAAATTGCATCTTATTACGATCCAAGCACGCACTTGCATGCAACAGTTGCTTATACTTCTTTATTTTTATTTTTTTTCCATGCCATTGGTCCCACAAAAAACTTCATTTGTAGGAGGTTAATTTTTTCTCTCACCTCTCACCTAGACCAAAAAATGTAAAAAAATTAAGAAAAAACTATATGATATAGATGTTCTAAGGGCATCTCCAACCTTTCTCTCCTTATTTCCCCCTTCTATAGGTCTAACTCCTCCACACCACCATATAATCTCCTTCCATATTTTTTTCCCGATCATTTTCTATTTGTATTCCCTTTATGTGGACACTACACTCATACATGTCATCTATTTTTTAATTAATAATTTTAAATAAAAATATAAATTCAAATAACATAATAAAATAATTTTTGAATTATATTAAAATATAATTTCATAAACTAACCAAAATATAATTTTATAAATTAAGATTCGCATACGAAATCATCTATGCAACGAATTTACATTCTAAAGCAAATACGGAGTACTAAATATATCAACAATAAATAAAATTAAAAATTTTAAAAATAAGTTAAATTAAAAATTAAAAAATATAATAAAAATTAAAAGCTAAAAAAAAAACAAATATAAAAGAATAAAAAAGAAATGGCGACCTTATTTATTCAATTTTGGTTTTAAAAACAATTGAGTTGTCCCTCACTCTTTTTGTGTACCAGGCGCGTGGCTGATACACATACAGACGATCAGTGCGTGTTTGCCTCGTGTCTAGCGCGACAACCATCAGAGTGAACTATCTCTCAAGCTATTGTAATCTTTCTCGCATTTTTCTCCTCCCCTCCCCCCAACCCTTACCAAAAAAGAAACAACACCATCAAAATTTTCATGTTTTTTTTTTTAATTGTTGTGTCAAATTATTTTAGAAGTAGTACTTTTAATTTCTCTTTCCTACACCATCATCCGTGATATCCGATACCCATTTTGAGTTGTAACACCAATAACCATTTTTGCATAAACTTGATCTAATTTGTAAAATGAAACACGTGCAATCAGTGAACAGACAATAACGTAACTACTTAGGCGTTAATAACGTGTTAATGATTATTATCACAAACAAAGCTTGCTTTATTCCACTCCTTTTAAGGTGTGAGAGGGGAATAATTAAGGTTGCTTTTGATGAAAGCTTGATGGAGGATGTTGCTGTACCACAGATGGTCCCCACCTACAAGAGAAGCCATTTCTTTTCCCTATATTTAGATTAGGCAAAGCAACAAAGAAGGAAGGAGATTGAGAAAGAGAGGTGAATAGATGATACGGCAATAAAAGATAATTGAATCATGTCCGTTCTTTTCGGTACTTTATATATACGATTCCCATCTCTGAAGGACAAATTATGTTGTAGACTTGTAGTCTTGTAGATTATAATCCAAATTGTAAGGTGAATTTTTAATAAATAGTAATTTTTTATTTTTTATTTTTGAAAACAAAAACAGAATAATTTCATTAAAAATGTACTAAGATTTATTTTGTGAGATATTTTTGATTCTTTATTAGGTAGTATTTGTTCTATATTTTTTTAAAATCCTTTTTAGTTTAAAGAATTAATGTCCCTACCATCGGGTTCGATCTTGTGACCACCTAAGCATTTAGAATGGTAATAAATGTGTCATCAAATTGTATAGTAGTTGGCAATAATGTATTGTTGCGGGTATTGAAGGTTTATTTTTAAGTAATATACCTAACAATGAATCTTCAATATACTAATTAAAAATGAATTTTATGTCAACATTTCACATTACAATGTGAACTATGGTCTACAAACTACAATATAATGATTGTCATCGTGGCTAGCCAACTTTCTCCATGGTACAACTTGACCAAACACCCTCTTGGTTGAACATATCATATATGACCTTTTAAGTATGATTTAATTCTCTTGTGTGATTTGCAAACTATTACACAGAACCGGGTTAATCCCGTGCACTCCTTGGATAGTGGTTGCAGTTTCTCCTTTAAAAAAAAAGTAGTTCATGCAATTATTCTTCATGTTATTTTAGTTGAGGAACAATATAATGGTTTTTTCCCATTCAATTAGTACGTAAAAATGAAACGAACGTGTTGGTTCTGGAAATGATTACTCCAACCCTACAAATCGAGCAAATCTCTAACGTATTTGGAATATTAAATTAGTAGAAGTTCAAAAGTTAATCCTCAAATAGATTATATAATTATGAAAAAGTTATAAAGTGGGAATAATATCGATATCTTTTACTTTGAGTATAATCTAAAAGCGGATGAATATGAATAATATTTTGAAGTTATACCAAATACTGAAATAACATAGAGTTTCTCTTAAAAAATAATGTCGAGTTGTACTGGGTGCAAGATGCATCTATGCAACCCTAAACTTTCTTTATAATTACACAATTCTAACTAGCAATTAGAAAATTACTCAAGAAACTCTATGCATTTACTATCTAGCTAGATTTATTTATTTATTTATTTTTGCAACAACCAGAACGTTTATATTAACTCAAATCCAAATGGAGCACCACTCTATACAATCTAACAAAGAAACAGACTCTCAGGCAAGGGCATGGACAGTCTGATTCGCATAACGTGTGTGCTTAAGCAGCCACCAATGAAAAATTTTCAGGTGCTGAGAGACAATAGCATAGGCGTTTCTTGACTAAGAAGTGTCTCGATAACTACGGGGATTGCGGAAATTAATCCAACCATATTAATAAGAGGAATATGATTCAAGCTATTAGCTCAAACATTGGGGATTCATCTTTTAGTTTAATCATTCAAGGTATTAAGGAAATTATGTTGACTTTTGATCAAATTTTCTTCAAGTTTGTTAAACGATCTGAGAACCAAAGGCCCAATTACTTAGCTAGGGAGTCTGTTTCCATGTCAGATTGTACAGAGTAGTATAGTAGCCCTCCTTCTTTCATTTGTAGTGTTCTTCATTTGTACTTGAATTAATGATAGCGTTCGTTCTGTTTTCAAAAAAAAAAAAAGGAATATGATCGAGAAACATGGAGGCCGGACAATATAATATAGTACGGTTTCACACATTAAATGTGTGTTGGCCTGGCTGGCGACATGCATACGTACATAGGTTTTGGATTTTTGCCGTGCAGGGTTATAAAATGATGCAATGGAGAATTGGTTTCAGAGCTTTACGTTTGCTTATTGCTCACTGCTCTTATCATTCATGCAATATATATGTATGGTGGTCTGACTTCCATGCACTCACATTTTTGGCTTCTTCCTGCAACTTGATGCTTCCCAGAAATACCCTATTCATGGCATATCTATATGTAAATTACAATAATATCATTTTGTATTATTTTCTTTGATCTTTCGACTCGTTCATAGGCCATGCTTGATTGATCTCTTCCATATATATGTGTTAATGCTTATTGTGGTGAACTGTGGGTTTTGGGGAATTCACATCACTAACTACAGTTCTGATAATCATTATTGTTAGATTCGATGAGATGATAGTGACATACATTTGAATTAATAAGATACAATAAAAGTTTGTGATTTGTGTGCTTACAAGTGTTACTTCTTGATTCTTGAATTGTGTTACCCATAAACCATAATATGACGGAAAAATAGCATAAAATATCATTTAAATGGCTATTTTGTACTACAAATATATGTGTGGTCCATTTTCAATTTGGGTCGGGTGAAAGAGGATTTGTGTTCATCGTAGTTAGACGAAGAGATTGATATATTGTACACTCAAAACGGATAACGGGTGAATGAGAAATTGATTCTCAAAGTTGACCCATTTGAGTTGGAAAAATAGAGGAAGAACTTTTAAAGTAGCTTTAGTCTCACATTGGTTTGAGAAGTGGGTTTGCACCCACTATTTATACAAGAGCTTTTCTAAGGCTTATTGAATTGTATAGTATATAGGCTTTCTTGCGCGAACCCCACCCCACTCTAGTGCAAAATTTTTACTATACGTCATGTCCGATTAGATGAGAATGATTTCCCTTTTGCAACTAAAACTCCTCCACATGTTTTTACTTTGACTCATGATGCGATACCATGGATTATCGACTTATCGTCAACGTACCAAGCAGAACAAGACGCCAAGAGAACGACACGGCTACGACACGTGTTAGACACGACCGTGTCACAGAGACTTTGCCTACAGCGAGAAACGACACGGTCGTGACACGGGCGTGTCGATGTGAATCCCCCCTCCCTCAAGTGATTTTGTTCTCGACCATCCTCCAATTGTTCCTTCTAGGTCTGGAAGACACCGACCACCACCCCGACACAACGTACACATTCTATGGTCTTACGATACATGACTCGTGACTCAACAGGTAAGGAAGCTATAATTGCATGTGTAGATGACTTTGAACCCACATGTCACTACCAAGCTGTAAAGAGTCTCGAATGGCAAGCAGCAATGGCGAAGAATTTTATGCTCTCTTACACAGCAACACCTCGAAGTTGGTTCCACATGAACGAGATATGAACGTCATTGCATGCAAATGGATTTTTCGATTCAAAAGAAAAATGTGATGTTACAATTAAACGATACAAAGTCAGACTAGTTGCAAAATGATTCAATAAGATTGAAGGAGAAGATTATTTTGACACTTTTAGTCTGATCGTCAAACTAACTACAGTAAAATTTCTCTTATCTCTAGCTTGCTATAACAAAAGATTGGTCTATCAGACAACTTGATGTTCACACTGCCTTTCTCAATGGCTCTCTAAGTGAGAATGTTTACATGAAGCAACCACTAGAGTTTATTGACAACAATTTTCCTACTCATATCAGCAAACTATAAAAGTCTCTATATAGTTTGAAGCAAGCACCACGTGCGTGGTTCAAACGTCTTCAAGAGTGTCGACTCTCGATTGGTTTCAATGCTTTGAAAATTGATGTATCATTATTTATCTATTCTATTTATACTGCTAATGCTCAAATTTATTTACTTGTCTATGTTGATGGCGTACTAATAATGAGCAGCAACAAAAGTCTCTTAGCTTCTATAACAAGCACACTACCTGAAAATTTCAAGATCCGAGATATGGGACCTCCAAGCTTCTTCCTAGGAATCGAGACAGTTCACAACAAGGGGGCGATGATCCTATCACAGCAAAGCTACATGCATGAAATACTCAAAAGATCTACAATGGAACACTGCAAGCCAATCTCTACTCCAATTCTAGTTAACAACAAGCTAAGTTCAACAAACTCATCTCAACCATATGACAATCTTACACAATATCACAACTTAGTTGGAGCATTTCAATATAACCATCACATGTCTATATATCTCATTCGTCATAAACAAACTTTGTCAGTTTATGCAATCTCCAATCAATGACCACTGGATTGCTTTAAAGCGTGTTCTAAGGTATGTCAATGTTACTCTAGATTATGGGTTACGTTTTATGAAATCAAACTCAAACGACATTCATGCATTTTCATACTCTAATTGGGCAAGTTTATTAGTGGTTTTGTTGTCTTTGGTAAAAATCTCATTTTCTAGGCTTGCAACAAACAAAAGATAGTTTCTAGATCCTTAGTAGAAGCACAATACAAAGATATAGTTGATGTCTCAACATAGGTAACATGGTTACTTTGCTGTGACAACCTTGGTGTTACCTTGTGTTTAAATCCTGTGTTTCATTCAAGAACCGAACACGTTGAAATAGATTTTACCATTTTGTTTGTGACAAAGTAGCACCAAAAGAATTACAAGTAAACTCCATCTCTACAAAAGACCAACTGGACGACATCTTCACCAAGCCACTAACCACAACAAGGTTCAATGATCTAATAGACAATCTCAACATATTCTCTCTAAAGAACCTTAAACTTGAGGGGGGTGTATTAGGACTATATATCACTGTTGAAAAAATCGGCCGCCTAGGCGCTAAGCGCCCCTAGACCGAGGCGAATTGCTCCTTAGGCGTCCACGTAGGTGGTTGGTCGCCTAGTGCCTAATTCGGCCGACTGGACCGAATTGGCGTTCGACTCGGCCAAATTCAACCGAGTTAACTCATCCGGTTCGACAGAGTTAGCCGAGTTAACTTAGACGAGTCGGCCTTGTTAATTTTTTTAATATATTTGTACATATTTAAATTTATTTATTTATATAAATAAGAGAAGTAACAGATAATATATATATATATATATATATATATATATATATATATATATATATATATATATATATATATATATATATAATATGACATACAC